>NC_056744.1:1032465942-1032480942 GCF_019279795.1 Protopterus annectens
GGGGAAAAGTGAATATTCCCTTATCTCCACTGTGCTACGATCTATGTAACAACCACCATTGCTGTTCACTATGTTGATTTTTCTTGAAACTGCATTTTCAGAAAAATTGTTTTGTTAAAAAAGGGTTGCCTAATTACATTTCGTTGAAACGTAATTTCATTGGGTCAAGGTAGACCTGTGTGTGTGTGTGTGTGTGTGTGTGTGTGTGTGTGTGTGTGTGTGTGTGTGTGTGTGTGTGTGTGTGTGTGTGTGTGTGTGTGTGTGTGTGTGTGTGTGTGTGTGTGTGTGTGTGTGTGTGTGTGTGTGTGTGTGTGTGTGTGTGTGTGTGTGTATATATATATATATATATATATATATATATATATATATATATATATATGGGAACACTACTGAATCTCGAACCTTTGAAATCTCGAATTTCAAAAGCTCGAGACCATGTAGCCGAAACCCCACATTACCGAAAGACCAGAAGTGCGAAATTCAAAATCCCGATGTTAAGGGATTTTGAGTTAGCGCTTCTGGTGTTGTGGTTCAGGTAAGTATGTGTGTGTAAGTGTGTTTGTGAGGGGCTTTAGTGTGTGTAAGTGTGTGTTGTGACTGTGGTATGTGTGTGTGTGTGTGTGTGTGTGTGTGTGTGTGTGTGTGTGTGTGTGTGTGTGTGTGTGTGTGTGTGTGGGGTTGTAATGTGTGGGTGTGAGTTTGCCTTGTGTGTATGTTTGTGCAATGTCGGAGTTAGAATATTAAAGTGGGGGGGGGCGGTGGGGGGCTGACAGTAAGCCCACTGCTTATCTTTAGTGTAGGGTGGTTTGTTTGGTTATGGGGGGAGGCTGTGTGTATGTTTGTGTGTGTGCTGTATGTATGTAGTACTTTCACGATTTTGAATTTCGCGGTTTTAATATTTCGGTAACGTGGGTTTTGGGCTTATAGTCTCGGTATTTAGGTCTTCGGGATTCAGTAGTGAATCCATATATATATGGATATATTAGGGGTACAACGGAATTTTTTGATTTCACTTATAAATTTGATAAACAAGAGCTTATTTATTTAGATGTCAATATTAAGAAAAACAATGGACATTTTGTATCCAGAATTCATAGGAAGGAAACCTTCTCAAACTCCTATTTACATTTCACTAGTTCCCATCCACTACACCAGAAGAAAGGGGTTATGAAAGGACAACTTGTTAGAATGTGTAGAATGACCTCCGATGACCAAACTTTTACAAGTGAAGTAATCAAACTGAAAGAGTTATTCTTGAACAGAGGGTACCCCAGTGATTTATTTGACAAAACACTGAAAGAGGTATCAGAAGAAAGGAAGGGCAAGTTTGCCCCAGTTTTGGGGAAAACATCTCCTCAAAAAGGAAAAGACAACAAATTGAACACTGGTTTGGCAAAGAATTTTAACTCAGGGTTTGTCACCACTTATGATGGTCAGTCAGGAGTGGTCAGGAGAGTAATGGATAGGGAATGGAGTAATTTTTCCAAAGTTTCAGACTTAAAACACACCTTTGACGAACCTTTAACACACATTTACCGTAGGGGGAACACTATTAAAAATTTTTTAGAAAGGGGTTCCAACAAACTTAAACAAGAGAAGTCTACTAGGAAAAAGAAAGGCTTGTATAAATGTGGTAGGTGTAAATACCGTACCCACCTTAAGACTGGGAATTGCTATTACTTAAAAGCTAGAAACAGGAATGTACTGTTAAATACTTATGTCAATTGCAACACCAAAGGGATTATATATTTAGCTACCTGTAAGGAATGTCTATCCTTTTATGTGGGCAAATGTGAGAGACAACTAAAACAAAGAATTTACGAACACTTATATGACATTAAGAATAAGTGTGAAAATAATGCATTATACAAACACAGTACGACTTGTAAAACTTCTGGATTCCAGTTTTTTGTACTTGAAGTAGTTCCAACAGACCCCAGGGGTGGTATGTGGGAGACATTGGTTGAATATAGGGAACTATACTGGCAGCTAATATTAGAAGCTAACAGACCTCCTGGTCTTAATGATATGATTTCTTTAGTGCCAGTATTAAAACTAAGATCTGCTAAACTGTAAAAGCCTTTATTTAATGTTTTTATCAATACTTTGATCATTTTTTATCAACAATTTTTTCATTAACAATTTTATCAACAATTGTTATTAACAACTTTGTAATTTATTCAACACTATTTAGTAAAAACATAATAGGAATTGTTAATTTATAGTATTTATTTAGAAGCAAAGGTTTAATTTGGTTGTTATTTATATTAATATGTTTTTAGCCACATGGCGGAGCTAAAGTACAACACTTGTTATTAAGTCAAGTACCATTATTTAAACTTTTTAAATGGTTTTAAATGGTTTTAGGGAATTAATTATAGTATTTAACACGAAGCAAATGACAGATACTTGAAGGTTTGTGTTACTTATGTGTTACTTGTGTTATTTATGTTTTAACATCAGTGTACCTATGGAATTATGTGTTTTATATTCATTTTTTAAAGTGAGAGATGTCAATTGTACTTTAGTCAATGACATCTGTTTTCCCATTGGACTACAGAGTGAATTAAGCCATATATAAGGGGGATGTGTGGGATTTTTAGACTATCTGAATAAGTTGATGATGAAAACGTTGCTTACATGTGGTTTGCATTAATGTGTGTTACTGTCTATTAAACGGAGCGAGGCTATCCTACTTGGTTCGTGGTGGTGCTTTTTTGTTTATTGGCTGTCTTTTGCACCATTTATCCAATTTTTTTTGTGGTTTTTGTGCTTGTTTTGGATTTTACCTTGTTGGATATGGCCTCGGGAACTACTCAAAAGGGTGTTGAAACGGGTGAGCTTCGGAAGCTCATTGGACAGTTGACGCAGCTTGTGGGACTATTGACTCCTGTGAGCTAATCTATGGCTACGCTGCTATCGTCAATTCCAGGACTGTGCAACCAGGAAGTGGCTAAGAGGAATCAGGCACGTGAAGGCGTGGCCACTAGCGTTGCTGAACATGAACGAGAGGATTTAAACTACAATAATGGAACTACAGACAGTTTGGATGGTTTCCCACACATTACTTTGGTCAACGAATCCGACGACCATTCACCGAAGGGTACCAGAGTGAAGAACAAACGATCAAACTCAGGGATAGAGTCGATCAACAGACTTGGTCTAACAGGTACTGGTAGACACCTTTCTGACATTCTTAAATCCAAGTTTGAATTTGGAAGGAAACTTTCAAATTCTGCTTACAATGGCAGTTATACCAGTATGTTAAACGATTTGGATTACTATTTATACAAATACAAAATGTTGGACATGGATAACTCTTACTTAAACTACTGTTTGGACTTAAAAATTGTGCCAAAAGGCTTGAGAGTGTGTAAGTACCCTAACAATGTTGTCGAGGGTACGGAGTTTCACCATGATTTGTTAAAAGCATTTGATCAATGTGGATTTGATATCATGAAAGCTATAATAAAAATCAATGTAGGTGAGATGGAGAAACTGCATGAAAAAATTGAAAGGGTTAACAAAGGTATTACCAGTGACTTGTTGTTTAAAGTGGAGGAAGAAAAAATTAAATACCAAAAGTTATTAAAGAATTTAGAATTTAAATGTATAGAAGTACAGAACAGGAAGGTAGGGAAGATTGAGAGGGACACAAAAGAATACAAAAACAAAACACAATAACCCAAGCCCAAGAGTTGGGCTAATGAAGGAAAGGCACGTTGGGTCAAAGAACCTTATGAGGGGGTGGTACGGGATGAGGTTTTCTTACACGAAAATGAGTATGAGTGTCCCGAGTTTCCTCCACTTAGGAGATCAGTGAGACTTATGGAAAAAGAACCTGTAGTATACAATTCAAAAAACTACAAGGGCAGGGGCTGGGGACGTCAGGTGAGGAACGGAACGAGATGGAATTAACAGAATTTATCACCCAGGAAGGTAGTAAATGGACTTACAAAGATTTTAATGTATTTAATTACTCTGACATTACCATTGACAAAACTCTTTTTGACTTGTTTTCTAAAGGCTTTGGGTTCATACCAAAGCAGAGAACAAACATTTTTAAATTATTAATAGATGTGAAAATGTTTTTGAGAAAGAAAAACCTGGAAATAATCTTAAATGGAAAGGCAAGTAATTCAAACCAAAACAGCCTGGTACGGAGTAGCACATTTAATCCACCTTTACATCCCCAATTGAGGAATTTTGAGTTAATGGTGGAAAAAGAATTAAGGGCTGGTTTGAAACACAACTTTGTGCACCCTAATTTAACAACGCAGGAAAATGAAATTCTTAGAGACTTAAGTAAAAATGGGAATTTAAGAGTAATGAAACCGGACAAAGGTGGGGGTGTGGTACTTATGGACTACATTTTATATGAAGGCAAAATTATGGAAATATTGAATGATACAAACAAATATTCTAGAACTTCCTTAAATGAAATCAACATAGCCTACAAGAACATCCAGGTGGCCTTAAATGATTTATTGATGGAAGGACTAATTGATATTAAAACCTACAAATATTTGCACGTTGAAAAGCCTAAGGTTCCTTCCATCTTTGGGATTCCCAAAGTGCACAAAAACATCAATGACCCTCCTTTACGAGCTATAGTTTCAGCAGATGGATCGGTTACAGCACCTTTAGCAAAGTTTGCTGATGTGAAAGTGAAAGGTTTGGTTTTGAACAACACAAATATCTTGAAAGACTCTTGGGACTTCTTGAGGAAACTACAACCTGACTTGTTTGATGAGGAAATGGCCTTTGGGACCCTGGATGTGGTGGATTTATTTACTAGTATACCACATGACGTTGGTATGGAGTGGTTTGAGGAGATGTTGATTGGACACAAAGATATTACTCAGAACGAGTTTAGAACAATCTTGGTCCTGATGGAAATGGTACTAAAAAACAACTTTATTTTCTTTCAAGGGGAATACTTCAAACAAGAAAAAGGAGTGGCCATGGGGGCACATTGTGCCCCCACATATGCTAACATTGTTATGGCATATTGGGAAAACAAATACTTGTTAAAGTCCCCTTACAAAAGTTTTTGGACATTATATGGAAGATTTTTAGATGACCTATGTTTTTTATGGACAGGCAACCAAAACAAATTTGAAGAATTCGTTGAATACCTTAGGGGTACAACGGAATTTTTTGATTTCACTTATAAATTTGATAAACAAGAGCTTATTTATTTAGATGTCAATATTAAGAAAAACAATGGACATTTTGTATCCAGAATTCATAGGAAGGAAACCTTCTCAAACTCCTATTTACATTTCACTAGTTCCCATCCACTACACCAGAAGAAAGGGGTTATGAAAGGACAACTTGTTAGAATGTGTAGAATGACCTCCGATGACCAAACTTTTACAAGTGAAGTAACCAAACTGAAAGAGTTATTCTTAAACAGAGGGTACCCCAGTGATTTATTTGACAAAACACTGAAAGAGGTATCAGAAGAAAGGAAGGGCAAGTTTGCCCCAATTTTGGGGAAAACATCTCCTCAAAAAGGAAAAGACAACAAATTGAACACTGGTTTGGCAAAGAATTTTAACTCAGGGTTTGTCACCACTTATGATGGTCAGTCAGGAGTGGTCAGGAGAGTAATGGATAGGGAATGGAGTAATTTTTCCAAAGTTTCAGACTTAAAACACACCTTTGACGAACCTTTAACACACATTTACCGTAGGGGGAACACTATTAAAAATTTTTTAGAAAGGGGTTCCAACAAACTTAAACAAGAGAAGTCTACTAGGAAAAAGAAAGGCTTGTATAAATGTGGTAGGTGTAAATACTGTACCCACCTTAAGACTGGGAATTCCTACTACTTAGAAGCTAGAAACAGGAATGTACTGTTAAATACTTATGTCAATTGCAACACCAAAGGGATTATATATTTAGCTACCTGTAAGGAATGTCTTTCCTTTTATGTGGGCAAATGTGAGAGACAACTAAAACAAAGAATTTACGAACACTTATATGACATTAAGAATAAGTGTGAAAATAATGCATTATACAAACACAGTACGACTTGTAAAACTTCTGGATTTCAGTTTTTTGTACTTGAAGTAGTTCCAACAGACCCCAGAGGTGGTATGTGGGAGACATTGGTTGAATATAGGGAACTATACTGGCAGCTAATATTAGAAGCTAAAAGACATCCTGGTCTTAATGATATGATTTCTTTAGCGCCAGTATTGAAACTAAGATCTGCTAAACTGTAAAAGCCTTTATTTAATGTTTTTATCAATACTTTGATCATTTTTTATCAACAATTTTTTCATTAACAATTTTATCAACAATTGTTATTAACAACTTTGTAATTTATTCAACACTATTTAGTAAAAACATAATAGGAATTGTTAATTTATAGTATTTATTTAGAAGCAAAGATTTAATTTGGTTGTTATTTATACTAATATGTTTTTAGCCACATGGGGAGCTAAAGTACAACACTTGTTATTAAGTCAAGTACCATTATGTAAACTTTTTAAATGGTTTTAGGGAATTAATTATAGTATTTAACACGAAGCAAATGACAGATACTTGAAGGTTTGTGTTACTTATGTGTTACTTGTGTTATTTATGTTTTAACATCAGTGTACCTATGGAATTATGTGTTTTATATTCATTTTTTAAAGTGAGAGATGTCAATTGTATTTTAGTCAACGACATCTGTTTTCCCATTGGACTACAGAGTGAATTAAGCCATATATAAGGGGGATGTGTGGGATTTTTAGACTATCTGAAGAAGTTGATGACGAAAACGTTGCTTACATGTGGTTTGCGTTAATGTGTGTTACTGTCTATTAAACGGAGCGAGGCTATCCTATTTGGTTCGTGGTGGTGCTTTTTTGTTTATATATATATATATATATATATATATATATATATATATATATATATATATTCATATATATATATATATATATATTAATTACTATATATTTTATTAACTACTTATTTTATTTCTGTAAATCTTTAGCTGGATTTGTAACTAATAATCCTGCATAATTATATTTTAAATCTCTGTGTGCTTTAATAGTAGAAATACATTTACTAAAACCTATGTTTTCTGTATTCCAAATTTGTGTCTCAATCAAAATTTGCATATCCTGTCAGTGTCTTTATAATTTTCTGTCTAATGTACAATAAAAATGATGTAATATACACTTTATTCTGTAACAAATGAAATTTGTCATGCTTTAAATGCATTGTATAACTATTTCTATTTATAGGTTCATAGGTTCATAGATGTGTACTAGGCTAATGGCCCTGGAGCCTTTACAAGCCTAGCCCATAGGATTACCCTGGCATTGTGCCACCCGAACTTAGTTCCCAGTGCATCTGTCAAGTAGAGCCACTGGAGTGATCCCCGGGGTGAATTTTCTATTTCCCATCCACTCATCAAGATTTCTTGAAGAGGGCCAGTGAGGCGCTCCATTTGACATGTATGGGAAGTCTATTCCATAGCATGGGAAGTCTGTGGGTTATGAACCTGTCCATCCAGCTTGTTCTGTTGTTTGTGGTAATGAGGTTGAGGTCTCTGGAGAGTGTATTGTGGAGGGATTGAGATTTCTTTAGATGTAGCATTTCTAACAGAGCTGGGTTAGACATGGCTTTGCAAGTCAAGCAGAGATTGCCTCTAAGTAGGCGATACGAGACAGAGAATAGTTGGAGTTTTTTGCATCTGTCCATATAGGACAAGTGTTTAAGGCCTAAGATCCTCTTTGTGAGGTATTTTTGCGGCCTCTCCAGTTGTTGTAGGTATCTAGTGAGGTACATGCCAAATGGGGTATTGTACCCGATGACTGGCCACATGCTGGAAGTGTAGAGGGAGACAATGACCTCTTTCTTCCTGGATGCAAAACCCTTAATAATGAGATGTACCACATAGGAGGACTTTCTGACCACAGTGGCAATGTGGTGGTCAAAAGAGAGGTTGCTGTCAACCTGTGTTCCCAGATCTCTCATGACACCTTCTATGTTCAGTGGATTACCATTGATGTGGTAATTCATGTGAACTGGGTTTTTCCCAAAGGGGATGACGATACATTTTTTTTTGCATTGAGCTTAAGGCCATGGTTCTGACACCAGTCATTGGCCTCAGTGAGGCCTTTCTGTAGGATATCAGCATCACTTGGGGAGTTAATTATGGCTCCCAACTTGCAATCATCTGCAAACTTTGTCAGCTAGAGTCTCTTCATGTTGACCTGGACTTCAGAAAAGTAGATACCAAACAGGAGAGGACCCAGGACCGAACCCTGTAGGACTCCACTGGTTGACAGTCTGATTTGGAGTCAGCTACTTTCACACTGTGGGTTCTATCTGTGAGCCAATTTCAACCCACCTAGTGATATAAGGGTTGATGCCTAGCTTAGTGAGTTTTTCTATGATTCCTGAGTGGGGAATGGTATCAAAGGCCTTGGCCAGATCAAGGTAGGCTGCATGTACCACCTTGCCTTCATCCACAGCTCTGGTGACTGACTCAGAGAAGTCAACCAGGTTGAGCAGGCATGATCTACCCTTCACAAAACCAAAGTGTGTGGGATCCAGAGTTTGGAGGTTCCCTATATCTTTGTTTATTAGGTCCGTAGTGATGCGTTCCATAGCTTTGCATATCAGACTTGTCAGACTAATGGGGTGTTAGTTCCCAGGTTCTGTAGTTGCTCCTCCTTTGTGGAGAGGAATGACTGTAGCAAAGCGCCATTCAGTAGTGACAAACCCTGAGGTTTGGCTGTGATTGAACAGGGCACACAGGTGAGGTGCCAGTTCACTCTGTAGTTTATGTAGAACACAGCCAGGGATATTGTCAGGTCCCATAGAAGCTGTATTTTTGGTCTTGGACAGTGCTGTTTTAACCTGTGCAACAGTAATACTGGGTGCCTGGCAATCTACTGATATTGTGATTGATCTTTTGCTGGGCGAGAGAGGGGTAAAGTTGGCACTGAATCTGTCGGCCAGTATATTGGCAATATGTGTTGGCTCGGTATAGGAGGAGCCATTGTGCAACAGCTCTGAGCAAATCTGGGTATTGCGGTGGAGATTCTTTACATAACTATAGAAGGCCTTGTGGTTGTCTTTACTATCTGCTGCAATTCTGTTTTCATAGCTAGCTTTAGAAGATCTGATGAGGAATCTCAACTTTTTGTTGAGGCTGATAAGGGTTTTTTTTTCCAGTCTTCGGACTTCACCTTATTTTTTATCAGTTTCCTCTTTCTGTTGTAGAGTTTCTTTATGGCAGGGGACTATCAGATTGGCTTTCTTTTTTGGAGGAGAACGTCTTGGTTCTATTGGGTATGGCAAGATCCATGCATTTGTGTACGTGTTCGTACAGGGCATTAGTGTATGATTCGGCAGTCATGCAGCTGTTCTCCAATTGCATGGGTGTCGTGAAGTTAGCCATCTCTTTTTTAGGACCCAAGAATTAGCTTTGGAGAAGTTTTTCATGGTGGTTACCTTTGCGGGGGGGGGGGGGGATTTCCAAGGTGATTAGTTTGTGGTTGGATCTAACCAGGGAGGAGTTGACTACTGGTACAGAGCAATGGTCACCCATGTTAGTAATGACCAGGTCAAGGATGTCGCTATCTCTAGTGGGGGTAAGAATGAGCTGGTCCAGGGCATTGGAATTAATGAATTCCAGGAAACATTTGGCAAGTGTATTGGTACATGAGTAGTTTTCACAGTTAATGGAGGGGTAGTTGAAGTCGCCCAGTATGAGTGTTAGGTTGGACCCTAATATTCTCCAGGGTGCTTAGGAAAGTGGAGTGTGAGTCATGGGTCATGGTTGGGGACCTATAGCAGGCTACAACCTGAATCGCTGTCTTACCCAACGTTAGCTGCACCTGAAGTATCTCTGATGCATCATGTTGGGCTACCAGTCTGGAGGTGTGTACATCCTTTTTGAATATGGAAACACCACTGCCTTTGGAGCTTCAGTCCAAGTTCTGGGGCCAAAAGGTATGGAATGATTTATAGCCTGGTAGTGCAGGGGGTGCTATATGCTGCCTTGAACCAGGTCTCTGTTACAGCACAAATGTCAATGTTCTCCATTTTAAGGAGTGCTTCGAGTGAGTGCATTTTGAGATTCAGACTTCTAGCATTGAGCAGCATGACCCTCAGATTGCATTTGTTTGTTGCTGTTATGGTAATTTGGTCTTTGGAACAATGCCTAAAAAAGGCACTATAGGGGTGGTAAGAGCCTTGGCCAGTATCCTGAAGCCTGGGGGTGACAGATGGAGGCCATCTCTGGCAAAGCATCTAGGTCTGTCAATCATGTCATCCCAGGCAGACAGATACTGGATCACCTTAGAAAGACACCAGAAACTTAGCCAATTGTTGAAATCAATCATTTTCTGCTTGTACTGTGGTACCATTATTCCTTAGATAATTATACAACTTATCTTGATAAGCCTGTTACAAATAATTATGTTACTTTACTCTTAAAGCTAATGACTAATGTAGTTCTGCAAAGTCCGTTCTGATTATATATACATACTATTTATGCATGTTGTAGAAACTATCTAGTAATGCTGTTCGAAATTTATTGCACTGAACACCCAAACTAGCTGCATATGAATGAAATATTCTAAAAACTGATTGAAACTGACACTAAAATAATACCTATTATACCAAACATCTGAAATAGCCATGTATGAATGCCATATTCATGTTCGTAGTGGGTCATTACAATCCAGTGACCAAAAAGTCCTGTCTGTGCACAAATCTAATAAATCTGCTGGGCATTGTCTGTACTAACACCACATTACTAAGACTTAGAATTCCTTCTCTCTATCCATCGGGTCAATATCTTTCCTCCCATCCATTCTGAAAGACTTCCTAGCCCAAAGCTGTCTCTGTTCTTGCTCAAAACTAGGATAAACTATATTCCTAAATGTGAACAAATACCTATTCATATCTTTCATCTCTCTTCACTCACTTCCTTATTTCTACCAATCTCTTCCCTAGCTTTCTCTCTAAAGATACCATAAGCCTACTTGTCTCTCACTTTGTATTACAATTCCTGTTTGTATTATACTAACTTACCTATAAACAGTCTAAAATTCCTTTAACTGTGAAATGATTGCCATTTAACTTGTATCAACTCTTAACCAGTGTCTTCATATTATATCTAATTTGATATAATTATTTAAACTGTATTTGTTTTTTGTATTATTTTTAAAGACTCTAAAATTATTATTCTTAAAATGTTTTGTAATACTTTGGAGCTTTTCTCCCCGGGCCTCCACTGAAAATGGGTTGCCACCCAGTTGGACTTTCCCAATAATCAAATGTCAATAAATAAATATTCGAGAAACTAACTGAAACTAACACTAAAATAATACATTTTCCTATCAGTAGCATCTGAACAGAAATAAAAGCATAGACTGAAATTCAGTACTACTGTTTTTGCCATGCAATCATCTGAAAGCATAACTTAATGTTGAAATTCAACTTAAAATACTTCATGTTGTAATGTCACTAATCTATATGAATACACATCTGCATCTGCATCTGTGCTATACTTCCTTTAACTCTAAAGTAATCTACATGAATGCACATGTGCATTTGTACTATATACGTCTTAACTATAAGAATACTTAATAGGATAACTGAAACAAATTTACATAAATTCAATTATCGTACTGCTCATGGACTGAATAATCTATGCAGTTATCTACATTTTATCTATATTTGAAGAAACATTGAAAAAAACAATAAGCTGGTTCACACACTCTTATGGTCTTGACTTCTGTTGTTTCTATCGATAATCCAGTAGTCTTGATACTTGACTTGACCAAAACAGCTGTTTCCAGTTTTAAAAAAGAGTAAGGGCCAGATTCATGAATGGCTACATTAAGTACAGCTATCATGTACACATTACAATGTGACACATACAGAATAGCACGCAATTTGATATTCATTAAATGGATCTATACTTAGTGTAGAGCACAAAACAAGGGTAAACAGCAGAATATGCTAATAACTGCATAAGTAGCTGAATTACATGATAATTAGTAAATAGAACATGGTGAAGCTATTCAAGAAGATATAAAGCAGTTGTGTGCACTTAGTGTAGCCATGTCCCCTGAAATCCAAAAGTCTTTCAATTACAGCCACAATTGCACTTAAAAAAAAAAACACGCTCTCTGTTGCTGTTGCCATCACTAAGCTGTATGCACAATAAGCTTTAATACAAGGTACTGCTACTACTGCTTCTGCTGCTGCTGACAGACCTTGGCTAAGAAGAAGGGTTCTTAGACCCCGTTTGGTTTACCATGGACCATATGACACTGAAATTTTAGCGGGATACTGGGTGGACAGGAAAACACTAGAGGAAATATGCAACCTCTGCCACCCTCATCTGAGGTCCCAGGGAAATTGTGGAGGATCCATCATAGTGGAAACAAAAGTATGTGTAGCTTTGGGAGCCATTTATAATCTCGAAATACTGAACTGTCGAATTTCAGTATCTCGAGACTATAAACCCGAATGTTTAAAATAGCGAAATTTCATAATCGCAAATTCAAATATCTCAAATTCACGGTTATGGCCTTACTCTACGTGATGTCTGGGATTGTGTGTTTATGGTACGCGGTGCCATGTGTGGATCTAGGTGTTTTGTCAGGTAAGTGAGTGTTTTGTAAGGGATTTGAGTGGGGGTTAGAGTGTGTTTGAGTGTGCTGATATGTTTGATGTGTGTGTGAGGGACTGGAGAATATGTGTGCGTGTGTGTGTGTGTGTGTGTGTGTGTGTGTGTGTGTGTGTGTGTGTGTGTGTGTGTGTGTGTGAGTTTGCTTTTGTTTCCTGTCTGTGCAAACTCGGAGTTAGTATATATAAGTAGGGGGGTTGTGGGTGCAGCCCCCCACATGGGGGGGGGTGCAGGGGGGCTTGTCCCCCTGCTATGTGTTTATGAGTTGTGTATGTGTGTAGTTTTTGTTTGTTTATGTTGTGGCGTGGGTGTAGTGGTGTATGTATGGTGCAGTGTATGCGGTTTGTTCGGTGTTTTGAATTTCGCGGTTTTGTAGTTTCAGCGTTTTGTGGATTCAGTTTCATAGTTTCGAGATACTGAAATTCAATGTTTTAGTATTTTGAGATTGGTGAGAGAGGACATGCAGGTGGTTGGTGTGACAGAGCAAGATGCAGAGGACAGGAATAAATGGAAACAGTTGATCTGCTGTGGCAACCCCTAACGGGAGCAGCCGAAAGAAGAAGAAGTATTTTGAGATTATGAAGTGAATCCATAGCTATGCATATACTAGCTACAGGCACTTTTCAGAGATCGACAGGAGATATTTTAAGGGTGTCACAAGTCTCAGCTTCCAGAATATCACTTCAGTTTCTAAATGTAATGTTACAACATGCGAGGGAGCATATCTGTTTCCCATGCACCCCAGAGGAGGCAACAAGAATCATGTAGGAATTTTATGCAATAACACACTTCCCTGAAGTTTAGAGGGCCATAGATTGCACACACATAGAAATAAAACAGTACCTGGTGAACAGGGAAGGAGGTATACTAACAGGAAAAGATATTGCTCTACAAACTCTCAGTTTGTAACACCCAAGGGATCATCTACAATTTGCCCTAGGCAGTTTACATGACTCACACATACGGATACCTGCGAGATGTACACAAGGTTTGCTAAGAGTGACCTTCAACAAATGCATCTAGTGGGGGATGCAGGTTATACGCTGGAATCTTGTCTCATGACATCCATGAGAAATCTATACAAACCCACCAGTATACAATGATACTCACACACAAACTAGGAATATCATATAATGTGTATTTGTCTTGCTCAAATCAAGATTCCAGTATCTAGACACATCAGGAGGTGCCCTGCAGTACAACCCAGCAACCTCTGCCATAATACTCACAGTCTGTTCCATGTTGTGCAATATCATTCCCAGGGAAGAGCTTCACAAGAACAGCTAGGGCAGGACCACAACTCCCAGTACCACAGGCAGAGCCAGCAGTTCCAGTAGAAACAAATGAGGACTCTGAGGGAGAACCACTAGCTACAGATACTGCCGGCAGATGGAGGCATGCACAATATGCTATGGCTCTGGTTAAGAGGCAAAGGATAGCACACTGAATATCTAAATGAAAGAAAAAGAGTCTTAGCACATACAAAATTAAAATGGATGCCTGCAAAACTGCACAACTTTTACTTAACCATGTAATTGTTGTATACTATTAGTATCAGACAGCACCCCCCCCCCCCCAAAGGAGACATCTTGTATCTGCAGTATTAACAAGGCAAGTCTGGAGCCTGTATAGAAAAAGCAATGCAGTTATATAACTGATTAATGTGATATGCAAATTCTCATATGTCCTTAAGGTGATACATGTCTCAGGTGCACAGTAATGTCAGCAATACCTTATGAGTGATGTTTGCAATATTCAGCTATTGATTTTGCCCAATAATGTCCATCAAGCATTTCTATTGATTATTATATATAAATCACTGAGCAGGTGAATGTTAGCATCATTTGCACAAGTATAACAGTAGGCAATGCTTATTGCAGATTGCAATTGCAGAAACATTTGCTCACAACTGATTATAGACTATGATTAAAACATTAAAGGAAGGTTCTAAGTAAGCAAGCATTAGCTATCCACTTTGTGCATCAGACATATATGCAACCGCAAGTCACAAAGAAATATGCAAAAGGCAGGAACAGTTATCATCACCTGCTCAGGGTGGAGGTGTACAGGAGGACAAGCCTAACACTAAAGAAGTGAGTGTGCACAAGTAAAACAACTATTTATTCCTTAAGTATCCAATTTGCAGGGCAAATAGCAAGATATATATAGTTGTCAAAAGTGCTGCTTAGATAAGTAGTTTGTGAGGTGGTACAGGCAAGTATTTATTGAATGTGTGTATGTGTGCATGTGCGTGTGTGTGTGTGTGTGTGTGTGTATGTGTGTGTGTGTGTGTGTGTGTGTGTGTGTGTGTGTCTACATGAACACAATCAAGCACTGTC
>NC_056744.1:1032785942-1032885942 GCF_019279795.1 Protopterus annectens
CAAGTTCCATCCTTAATAAGAAACTCTTGGCATTTTTAACAATGTTAAAGGAACTTTCTAAAAAAAGGTACAGATTTACTTCAGAGTACTTTTGTCATTATTAATATTGTTTCTCTTTGTACTGCTATTATATGGGATGTTGCTATTAACATGATGAGTGGCTCGTTGGTCAAAATCCCATCATTATCCAATGGTGAAATTAATTTTTATTCTTTTTGCTGGAGATGGTTTAAGAAGGCAATTTTCTGCATTTAATAATCAGTTTTATTATCAAATGACTGGAGTTGCAATGGGTGCAGCTATGACCTTGGTTTTCACTAATTTAGAATTGGGACAGTGAGAAGAAGAGTTAGAATACTTTAAACGTATTATTTTACTGCTGATTTACTGACAACCTTTTTAAATATGGAATGGCAGTATGGGACATGAGCAACTTCAATGAATTTCTTCCTTGCTTGCCACAAGAATCAACATTTTTGAAATTTGCACATAGAAGTGATATTAAAATAATTTCATATTTAGATATTTTGATTAGCAAAAATCAAGAAGGGAATGGATTTGATTGCAAAATTTACAGAAAGGTGACATTTGTTAACTCTAGCCTTCATTTCCATAATTTTTTTAAGGCAAAAAATACATATAAGTGTAAACCCTGGTTGAATAAAGAGAGTTTTTATAAGATTCCAGTGGCTGGATTTATTTGAAAGTAGATTTTCTTTTTGGGATTTCACGTTGGTTTATGTCCTGGCAGCCCTATTACGCTGGTTTGACTGTTTTAATTTTATTGCTTTTGTGGACTGGGGCTTTTACCCTGTGGTTTACCAGCTTGTGCAGCATTTCGTTCAAGCCAATTATATTGTTTATCTAGGAAAATGCTTAATTTGAGAAGTATTGTACATAGGTAAAATGATGAAGATGCTATCTGAAAGAATTAATGAACACAATTTAGCCATTTACAATGGAAATTGTTTAAACACATTGACTAAACATAATATGTGCTAAGTTTAAAAGGTTTGAATTTCTAGTAATTGAACAAATAAGTAAATGTCTTAGGGGTGTCACCTTACATAATATCCTTGAATGCAGAGAGCTTGGATGGCAAATAAAGTTAAATGAAGTTTGCCATGCAGACTTGAATGAACAAGTTAATATTAATTGCAAACTAAAAAGAGCATAGGTAAAAGGTAATCACTTTGTGCACAGTAATTTTATTGATTGGACGGCATAAAACGTTTTTGATATGTTATACTCTATGGAAATGAACATTATTGTGTACATTTTATTTAAAGTAAATAGCAATGTTTTGCTAATTTATAACTATATTCATTTGCTTGGTTATTTTCATATTACACTTTAATAGGTGTGCACTTAAAACAGTTATATGAATGTAGGTTGTTTAGGAAGAAGTCTTGGTATTAAAACAGATGAAAAGTGCTAATTTTCATTATGTGGTTTCCTTTAGAGCAATTTGGTTGTGTGTTTTATTTTATTTTATTTTATTTATTTATTTATTTATTTTGCATGTTTTTAACTTCTTTATTTCTCTTTTAGGCATTGTTTCCCAGGGACCATAGTGCAGATTTTTTTCAGAATCATCTTAAATCAGCTTAAAGTCTGATACCTTAATTCAGTCTTTGCCTATGCATAATACTGAAATTAGTAAAATAAAAGGGTTTTCCAAATGTAACAAACTATGGCTGGCAATTGCTATAATTTTAGCTCAATATCATTATTTTTGATCGCTCTAATCTGTGGATTGCTTTTTTATGTAGTAGAATAGGGTTTTGAATGATAGGTTGATTATGTAGGGTAAAAGAGGACATCCTTTCCTATTATCCATTAGCACACACACACAGGTTGTGAGGTTGATCTGCTCATTTTCTGCTTGGTAGAGTTTAATTTGCACAGATTAGCAATAGTTTTGAAATATATATTTGGGAAGTTTAGCTTTTATAGAAGCCTCAGAACAAATGAGGTGTGAAGCCCATTAAATGCTTTGGCTACAAACAACATGAAGACCATTTATTTACTTGTTTATTTATTTATTTATTGTTATTGCTTTTGGTGACTGCAGTAGTCTGGCTGGGTAGTGAGCCTATTTTCATTGGAAGCCTGGATAGAAGAGTTCCCTTTCAATATAAAGTTACTCTTGACATAAATTATTTATATAGTGATGATGTAGCAGCTTTAGTGTACATACAGTGACAAATTGCATATTTCTTTGGGCAGGAATGTGCAAACATTTTTACAGAGTAATGTATAGATAATTTACACTAATGGTACAACTGAGTAGCTTACACATTTTTTAGGGTAGTAGTGGTAAATAAGAGGAAGACTGTGTAGTGGTGAGAGACTGGAGGGAGTTGGAGTGATTATAACTAGGATGGCAAAGAGAAATACACAAGGAGACTCAAGTAGATATGCAAATTTACTGAGGTAGGTATTTCAGGATTAGCAAGGATGTGAGAGGAGGAGAAGGAGGTTCATTGGCTGAGATGTGCTAAGATGTTGTGATGTTAACCTAGGGAGATACAGCAACACCATCATGAGTGAAGTAGGTGTGCTTTAAGTTGTGATTTGAAAGAGTAGGTGTTGTTAACTTGCTTGATAGGAAGAGGCAAGGGATTTCATTTTCTTGTGACTTTATTAGAGAACTTATTATGTTTCTGTTTGTTAATAGTACAACAGGAGTTCTGGGGCAATATTTTTATCTTGTATGTGTCTCTCAGTCATGAAGACTGATTGGAATCCTGTAATGAGTTCTATTATATGATGTTTATATCTGTCTGCTTGAATTGCTGTACATGTCTTGATGTCAGTGTGTTTATGAGGGATATAATTCTTAATTAGGGAGAGTTCAGTTATTTATTTTTTTATTTATTTTTATTTTACATTTGTTGACCAGGCTAGTACAACGGGATATATGTCCATTTTCAGTAGAGACCCGGGGAGAAAAGCTCCACAAATCACAGTATTATTTACAGTAAATGACATTTTACAACTGCAGGTACATAACAGATTTTTGCCATTTCTTGTGATTCTGCTTACGGAATCTTAGTACATATCAGTTATGGTTAGTCATACAAGGAAATCTCTAATAACACTTTTAAACTATTAAATCACATTCTCTTTATTGTTAATAGAAAAGTAACTAGCTTATACAGGTATGGTGATTAGTAACCAGAGATAAGTGAGGTAGTTAGTCAGGGTTAGAACAGGGGCATAACCACTGTGATTTAAAATATGGCTTCAGTTTGCTTTTAAATAGTGTTATTGAGGAAAGAGAGGTTAGGTCACTGGAGAGGGAGTTCCAGGTTTTACCCACAGTATTAGAGAACAGAGAATCACCAGCCAAATTGTTAGTTTTACTTATTTTTACAAGTATTTTATTTGATGAGCGTAGGGTCTTGAAGTTATTATAGGGGGTGATAAGGTTTGTAAGTATAGGTGTGTTAGTATGTTGATATAGGATTTTGTGGGCAACTGTTAGTTGGTTAAATAGTAGTAGATTTGGCAACTCTAACCATCCTAGTTGTTGACGATTGTTACAATGATGGGTTCTGTAGGTAGACCCAGTTGCAAATCTGGCAATATTGTTATAGGAGATAGCCAGCTAGTATAGATAGGTTGCTTTTACATAGTTTAGTAAATATAGGGGAAGCATAAAGAAGGGTAGCGATTAAGTGGGTATGGGCAATAGTGGTCCTGGATAGTGAGGTCAGAATGGGTTTGATCCTGTAGAGGGAACCCAATTTTTTGTTGACTGTTTTTATTGTACTGTTAATATGGGAACCATAGGTAAGGTTGTTGTCTATTAGTACCCCAAGTAGTTTTGTAGTAGTATCAGGAGATATGGCGTCTATATTAGAACATCGAAGTTTCAAAACTTCGAATGTTCTAATATCGACCCCTATTCAGCGAAAGCCGAAAATATCGAAGCTACAGAAAAACAAATGTTTTCGTAGAGAAATAATTCAGTTGTCCGTTTGTGTTGCTTCGGTATTTTCAGTGCTGTGGTGGAAAGTTACGGGTCGGGTTCAGGTAAGTGTGCGACTGAGTGCGGGTTAGGTTAGTTAGGGTTAGGGTGTGGGTTCGGTATGTGTGCGATTGTGTGGACATGAGGGTTAGGGCTGGTTAGGTGAGTTAGGATTAGGGTGTGGGTTAGGTATGTGTGCGATTGTGTGGACGTCAGGGTTAGGGCGGGTTAGGTGAGTTAGGGCTAGGGCGCGGATCAGATAAGTGTACGATAGTGATAGTACGATAGGGTTAGGGTTTGGGTTAAGGTAAGTGGATAGTTAGTGGTGTATGTATAGTTTAGGGTAGGGTTAGGTGTAAGATTTTAAGTGTATGTGTGTGGATTGCTGTTTGTTTGGTGTGCTTGTGTTGTGTGTATGTGTTTTGGAACAGCAAAATTTTTCCCTAGGAAAAAATTTGCTGTTCTGTATGTTCGATGCTTTCATCTTTTGCTGAATAGGGGTTGATATTAGAACATTCAAAGTTTTGAAACTTCGATGTTCCAATATAGACCCGGAGATATGATAGTACCATTGCTTGATGTAACAGTAAAAGTAGGGGGGGACCCTACGGGTGGGAGTGAATAGTAGCAGTTTTGTTTTTTTGGGGTTCAAGATGAGACATTGGTGTAGCAGCCATTTTTTGATTGTATTAAACACGTTTTGGGTTAGGGACTGTAGGTCTGATGGAGAAGTGGCTGAACATATTAACGTGGAATCATCCATGTATTGGATACAGGTAGCTTGAGGTATAACAGAATGTAGGTCATTTATAAAAATAGAAAAGAGGAGAGGTCCTAATATGGATCCTTGAGGGACACCAAGGGCAATTGGGAGGTGGGAAGATAAGTTATTCTCCCATAGTACAGCCTGCTGCCTGTTGATTAAGTAGGATTGGAACCATTGCATAGCCAGTGTGTCTAGTGACAGGTTTTTGAGTATGTTTATGAGTAAGGTATGGTTAACCATATCGAAGGCTTTTGACAGATTGATAAAGAGGGCAGAGGATAGAGTGTCATTATTGTGATTTTTATTAATACAATCAAAGAAGGATAAAAGAGCAGAGGTGGTGCTATGAAATGGTCTGAAACCATGCTGACAGTTAGCTAGTAAGTTGTATTCTAATAGGTTGGTTTCAGCTTTCGTTTTGTGGATTTTTCTGTTGTAGCTAGCTGTTTCCTTGGTTTTCTTTATTCTAATAGGTAGTTTAACAGTTGTTTATGAATGCATTTCTCCATGATTTTTGCCAGTGGAGATAATATGGCTATATGTCTATACTTTGATAATTCATTGGAGTTACCACCTTTATGCAGGGGGATAATATGTGAAATTTTCCAGATTGATGGGATAGTTCCTTCAGTAATAGTTCTATTAATCAGCATGGTTATGGGGTAGGCTATGGCTTTTGCAGCTTTTTGCAGGTATTCTGCAGGTAGTAGGTCTGCAGAGAGAGTGGTAGGTTTAAGTTTTTGAATAAGAGTGCAGACAAGGGATGTAGGAACAGGTTGAAAGTGAAATGATGGGGATGGGTTAGAGATGGAGGTGGATGAAGATGAGGTGTCAGGGGATAGCTGATTGGCTAGAGATTGAATGGTCTCTGTGAAGAAAGTGTCAAAGGTATTGGCTGTTTGCTTGGGATTATTGTAATCAGAGCCTAAAGGGGTGGGTGTGACTGAGAGGCTTGGGTGTAGGAGTTTATTGATGCCTGACCAGAATTTTTGTGGTCTGTTTTGGTGGGTTTGTTGGAGCTGAAAGTAAAAGTTTCTTTTGCCCAACAGTATGGCTTTTTTGTTTAATTTCTTAGCTGTCTAAACTTTAGTTGATCAGCAGGGCTTTTAGTAATATGCCAGTTGGTCCAGAGTTTGTTTCTAAGGAGGATTTTTTGTTTGGTAGCTTTAGAGAGCCATGGGGATGGTTTTATCCTAGTTCTAATTGTACGTGTTGCTGCATGGTAGTCTAGAATGGCTAAGAATTTAGAATTAAAGTATTTCACTGCTTCTTCTAAGGGTATGTGTTTCAGGGGTGACCAATCACATGCCTTAAGTTCTTTTTGAAAGCTGTCAGGGTTAAAATCTTTGTTGGTTCTTATTGTCCTGTAGGTGATTGGGTTTGGAATGTCACTCTTATATCTGATTAAGGAGGTGAGTGAATAGTCACTCATATCCTCAGGGAGGGTCCCTACTTTGTAAGTTTGGTGATGACTATTTATGAGAATCCAATCAAGGGTGCTTTCTTTGTTATTAAGTTTATTGGTCCTTGTGGGGGATATAATGGTCTGAGTAAAGCCGTGTAGGTTAATATGAGTAGAAGGTTATTCAGAGGCACAGCTCTTCCAGTTGATATTAAAGTCACCAAGTACTATGGTTTCTTGTGGGTAGGTAGTGGAAAGCCAACTAAGGATATCCTTTAGTGTGTTAGTGTTATTGCCTGGGGGAAGGTAAATACAGATGATATAGATGGATTTACATTTGCTAAGTTGAATCTAGGAAATAAGAATTCTGCATTACTAGTTAGTGGTGGTTTAGTGTCTATAGAGGTCACCTTTAATCCAGATTTATATAGGATAGCTACTCCCCCACCCTTCTTAGCTTTGAGGTCTAATCTCAAGATATTGTATCCAGGTGGAATAACCTCATTGTCTTGTGTTGATGCCTTGAGCCATGTTTCAGTGAGACATAGGATATCAAATGAATGCACATCCATGAGAGCATGTAGATGAGCAACTTTATTATTTATGCTCTGAATATTAAGATGGGCTATTAGGAGTGAGTGAGAGGGTCTGGTGAGCAATTATGTGTTGGCAGGAGTTGGAGTGTGGGGCTCTGTAGCTGTGGTAGAGTTTGGGCTAGGATTTGGGTGGATATCACCATCTATTAAGGAGTGAACTTGAATTCTCAGAGTAATTTTTAGTAGTTTATATATTAGGTTCTGTAATTTTCTAGTTCTTGAACTATAGCATTTAATGTGAGTCAATCTATGATATTTGACTGGTATGTAGTTTGGTGTGCTGGGTGTGTTTGTATGGCTATGAGAGACTACAAGTGTTGGAGTAGAGGTTTGTCTCATGGGGCAATGGAATCCTAGGCAGTTAAGATGTTCATAGAATGTAAGTAGGTAAGGTATGGATAGAAAAGATATTAGTGAGAATAAGAGTAGGAACTTAAGGTGTGGTGGGTTGAATGTAGGTGATATAGTGGGAGTATAATATATAGAATATTGTACAGAGATAAGTCCTGCTTGGGTTCTATGTTAATGACTATTGGGATTTAGGTTATATCACTTTAATGACATGGATTACATGATTGGTGGTGTGGTTGGGGGTGTGGCTAGGGTGTTTAAATATAGATGCACAGGGGGTGGGTGGGAATTGGGGGCAGGGTAGAGGAATAGAGTGAGCCCATAGGGCGAACAGAGCGGGTAGAGCCAGTGAGGACTAAACTCTGTGAAAACAATCAGTGGAGTGCTGACTGCTAAGGTAAGTTTAGGGGGAGATAATAGGCAGGGCAGTTGAGAGATGTACAGTAAAAAATAGAATGATAGAGTTGGATTGCAAGATAGATAAGTATAGTACAAACTGGATGCCTGAGCGTTAAAAATTAAGATAGTAAGGTAGTTATTCGAGGAGATTAGACCTGGGAAGAGGGTGCCACCTAGTGGACAAAGGATATATTGCAACCGTGGCTACTCGCAGGGCTAGCAGGTCTAGTGATAAAGGGAAGGAAAAACAGGAGTTATATGCAGAGGCTATAAGAGGGGAAGGTATGGAAGTTGAGAGGTGAGAAGGTTTTGGCTGCTAGCTGTCCTGGCTAGGGAGTGTACATTAAACACTTGGAGTTTTTTAACAAATGTATTCTTTACATGCAATGGTTTTATTAAACCTACTTTCTTGTATCCTTGAGGGAATGATGCCCAGAGAGAGGTTTGGCTATATTCCTTAGCTTGGGGAAGAGACAGCACTCTTAGACAGGGCAATTTCCCAAACCCTAGTACAGGCCATGCAGGTTGTAGAATTTCATGTATCCCTGAGGGAATGATGCCCAGAGAGAGGTTTGGCTATATTCCTTAGCTTGGGGAAGAGACAGCACTCTTAGACAGGGCAATTTCCCAAACCCTAGTACAGGAAAGGTAGGTTGGAGAGACAAGGTTTGGACACCAGAGGCAGGAACGCACAGCAGCCAGGAGTTAGTCCAAGAATACCAGTTTTACTATGAAGATGGTACTGTAGTCATCTATAGATCATACTTCCTGTGTTCTTGGTTGTAGTTTGAAAAACTATAACCACTATTGGGTCTATATAGTGCATAAATGCCCTAATAATGATACTGTGACTCTGTCAGTCATTTACTTGCCTTTAACATGTTATCTTTTACTTTATCTTTTTTCACTACTCACTAAGATTTGGCCCTGGTACTTACCAATTTTTGTTGTAATTTCCTGGTTTGCCATTATGAATGTGTTTTGTTTTTTATGTCTCAGTGAATCCACCAGGAATATTGTTATGGATGTTATAGGTAGGGTTCCTATTACCTGATCAAATGTTTAGGTTAGCGAATACCTAAACATAGATCTGGAATAGCAAAAGCAAAAGAAGTGAACGGACGATTTAACGCAGGGAAAGAATTCCCTTGGTCGTTATGCAGATTTTGCCCCTTTCCCCACTGCAGAGTGATCTCGGAGTTGGTATATTTAGTTAGGGTGTGTGTGTGTGGGGGGATTCATTCCCTATGTTAAATCGGCCATTCGCTGTTTTAATTTTTCGATATTACCAGTTCGACGTTTAGGTATTCTCTAACTTAAATGTTCGATCGGGTAATATAGATGCTATAGTTAGTGCCTCCTTACAGCTGCATAGTACTGTTTTTAACTTTGTCAGTTTCAGCATGTTAACCTGTTGTTTAGACTCCAATCAGCATATCTAGAAAATATTTTTGGACCATATTTATAGCATCTAAGTGTGAAACTGAAATTACAATTTTCCAGAACATGGAAGGTTATTATGGGAGAAAAGGAGGACTCAGTATGAGGATAGTACATCATCATCTAAAACCAGAAAACAATTCAGTATCTTTTATACTTGGCAAGAATATAGGTTTAATGAAAATATGTGACCATATAGAAACATATTTTCATTTTATAGACTCTAAAGAACTAGCATATCTCTCAACCTCTAAGCATTACAAATCATAACCCTGGCATTTGAAAAACATAACAGATGTTTAAAAAGATGAACACTTTCTTATTTTTCACAATAGAAGTTATTTTTATACTAGGTTCTATACAGTTAGAGGTAGTAAATCTTTGCATAGGCTTAGTATATTAACTTGCTAAACTTCTGTACTTGTAAACAAGTCTGATTTTATGAGGATCAGCATAGATCCACGAGGTGCAAAGCTAAATCTGAGGGCCAAAACCATTGGTAGGTATGAAACTAAGTTAGAACTTGCAAGAAGTAGAAACAACCACTCTAGCCTTTAGTAATTACATTATAGCTTAGAAGAACTATGCTCAATAATTCCAATGCAATTTCCCATGTATTTTATTTATTTTTATCTGCAGTAACATTTAAAGGTCCTTTAGGAACAGATGCCCACCTCCAGTTTCAATCATGAAGCATGCAGTGGTTAATTTAACTGCCTTATGAATTGTAGGGCACAGGCACAGGCAGGAAGAATGAAATTAATCAATGCTTATTCTCTTAACCAAAACACTGTACTTTTAACCACTAGACCACACTGTGCTAATATTTTGTCTCGGAGTTAGGAAGAACAAACAATGGGGAGGTGGAAGTGGTTCTTGTAGTACATTTTGTATTAATAGAATACAGGTTTGCTAAGAGAAATGAGATTAATAATATCAGTCTAATATTTTCCTAGAGAAGTCTAAGTGCCAATGTCTGCGTGACAGGAAGTAGACGGGAAAGCATAGAAAATGTTCTTTCTAGCCTTTGAAGAAATCATCCTGTTGTGTTATTTCAGGAGTGTCTTTTAGTAAAAATAAATAAAATATCAGCTTTGTACTTGCATGAAACACAAGATGATTCAGTTCTCAAAATCGTACTGTTGAAGGATGGTATCCTCGGCTTGCTGAAGGTTCTATTCATGTTTTCTGATACTGATCTGTTTAATTTGTCTGACAGTGTGCTGTGTTTCCTTCAGACAAGGAATCCTAAGAGTTAAAATCATTTGTGTTGCCCACTTCCACACCAGTTCCTTTTGAAAGTTTGGCACATTGTATGTTGACTTTGTCTGTTCCAGTTATACCACAATGACTGAAACAAATTGGATTTGTGTCAGCAGAAATAACAAGATGCCCCATCTTTGTTTCAAATTCATGGTATAGTTTAATGAATGTGTATATATTTATGCATGTGATATATAAGGAGACAGCATCTGCAGCAAAGGGAAATATATTATGTTGTGACAATTATTTTTATTCCCCTTTCCTTTGGAATCTGTAGCCTGAATAATGGCATTCTATGTGACAACCTTTCATCATCATTTGTTTCACATCCTGAGCTTTTCAGCATAAAGACCAAAAGTAATTTCCTCTTTCTTTGTTTTAATAACAAACATTGGTGTCATTAGTGGAGTACAGACATGTATTCTGGCTTAATATTTGTTTCAGTTGACCTTAGGGCATACTGGACTGCCACAGTTTTGGGGTACTTATACATTGCTCCTTTTATCTATCATTACCTTTAGATTTACTGGTCTGATAACTGACCTAATGAAAATCCAAAGCCTTATCAAAATAAAGAGATCAGCAGACTATTTTAAAAAATAAAGTTAAAAAGCACCTTTCATAGTCTTTTTAAAAAGTACCACCCCTCCCGCTGCATGTATAAATATTTGGTATGTGAAAAATGGTGCTCGATGGCTTAAAAGGAGATTTATAACAGCTATAGGCAACCAAACTTTGTTTTACTTAATGTAGGTTAAACTATGTGAATGAGATAACTACATGATTTCCATTGTCTGTAGCACAGTTAGTTGATCATTTTAAATAAATGGTTTCTCAAAATATGATGTACATCTCTAGTTATACCAGCCTGCATTTGGTTTTAAATGTCACACTTTAAAAGACTAGATATATACATTCAAGCATTTTTCTGGAGGCTCATTAATGTAAAGCAATTGCTGCCAATTATTTTATAGTGCATGGAGTACAGTGATTATGCTCAGATATTCAGAAAACACAAATCAGTTAAGTGGCATGAGACCTGGCCTTAACAAATTTTAAGCATCCTACTGCTTAAGTTGTTATGGTCAGGTCTCAGGCTAGGCAGTAAAATTGGTCAGTACTGACCAGCAAATGACAGTGGCAGAATAAAGATTTTTTTCTGCTTGCTGTCCATTCTGATAACATGCCTCTGACTTCCTATTATAAACATAGCATATGTACTAGAATAATAGGATGCATGTTCACCTGCATTTTCTGAAGGATACAAAGTCAGAAACTTAAATGTATGTCTTTATTTTATGAATTCAGTCCACGGTAATTTGTCTGAAAAACACGGACTTTATGAGGAACAGACCAAACATATGATGCAAAAATCTACACATTCTGTAAAAATCAGGACAGTTCAGGAGCATGGAAGTAAGTGTAAAGAAAAGGGACTGTGTTACACTGCCTTTCGGACAGCACTCACTAAGTGCTTTATGGCTTTATAAGCTAGCAAAACACAGCTTTTTTTCATTCTTTTTACTGTAACTAGTAGTGCATGGAGCAGAGAAATATTCATGCACCACAGAGAATTATCATCAGGTTGCTGATCTTAACATACTATTATGTGTTCTTGACATGGAAGCTAAGATTCAACTCTTGAGCTTTGATCTCGAGGTGAATTTCTTGGCGTCCATAACTTGAACACATAAGTTAATTAGGATTATTGACCCACTCATAATCCTCCAAATTTAGAACAGGCATCATCTAAAACTGAATCCGGTCAGGTGTACTGGCATGCCAACCTAGCAATGTCAGAATCTTTACACAGCACCACAATACATTACTAATTTTTTGTTCAGATTTTTTTAGAATATAATAGATCAGCAGTATATTTCACCAAAACAGTTGCTTTTTCTCTTTCCCTCCACCCATATGGCTGTTACTAAATACAGCAGACCCCAAGGGTGTGAAATTTCAGTGATACAAAAAAAAAACACTAATAACCTGAAAACTTATAGTTTCCTGTCAACTCCATCTAACTCTACAACTTTTGATTTTACTGTACTTTAATATTCCACTGCAAAAAATGCATAAGTAATACAATTCTCAGGGAATTTGGTAGTAGGTACCTGATGATAAGCATTTTGTAACAACACAAGGACTAGGAGTTCAGAATTTTTGTAAAAGAAAGCAAACCTTCTTCTGACATACAGCCATCCCTACTCATTTCAATTATAGTACACCTGTTCAATCTGACGAAAGGTCTACAAGGTAAATAAAACTGTGACTGGAAGAGTAGCAGACAATACTATTGCCTTTAAGATGCAGAATTATAGAAAGATATAAAAGCCTCTTTAGCTACCTGCAGCATCGACTTCTGCAAAGAACATAAGAAATATCATGGATGGTGAAGGTAGTACAGATTAAAAGGCTTCAGAACAGATATTTACTTATTTACATATTTAGTTATTTGCTTACTTATTTATCATTCTGATTTTTTCTCACTGACTTCAGCTGTTCAGATGCCTCCACAAAATTGCCAAACTACTGGTCATTTATTCCTTGAAAGGACACAAGGCACAGTGGAAACCACAGCAACTGTCATGGTGTGGGATATATGCTCAAATTTCTATGTGTAATGTCATATGACCGTTTCACAGTGCTTATGCTTCCCTTTGCATGTAAGGAAGTGAGTCAGCTGAGGTCAGAATTAATTGACTACCACAAGCTGCAATGTGTCTAGCCACCGGTAGGTGGCACCACTCTAACAGATAGCCTCAGAAACCTCCACAAGAATGAGTGAGCTTATCTTTGGCCTGTTAGTCTCATCTATCCCTATCTGCCCTCTAGTGCCAAGATAAACTGCATACCTAGATCTGGCTAAAGCATTTGATATAGCACCCACTTGGGCATTGTTAACAAACATTAAGAAACCTTTATAACATGCTGGATAGCTAGCTGGCTCATGGATTGAACTCAAGAGGTTAGGATTGGTGAGGCCACCTCCACAAAGTGGAGTTCCTTAGGGCGTTGTGCTAGACCCGCTCCTCTTTGGCATGGGTTCCAGTCAGAAAAACGAAGACACATTATATCGAATGTGTCTTTGTCGAACTGTAAATGTTGAAAACGCAAAATGACAAAGCGACTTTTAAGCAAATTCTTTCCCTGGGAAAGAAGTCGCTTGGCCGCTTCCATCACTTTGGCGTTTTCGGCACTGTAGTGCGATCTTGGAGTTGGTATATTTAAGTAGGGGGGTAGTGTTTAGTGTGGGTTTTTTTGTGGTTTTTTTTGGGAACAGCAATTTTTTTCCCTGGGAAAAAAATTTGCTGTTCTGGCTGCTTGCTCTTTTTTGTTTTCGTTCTTTTGTGGTCGATATAACAGCGTTCAATCTTTTGATCATTCGCTGTTATAATATAGACCCTTTGGCATTTACTTCACTGAAGTCAAAGCTAATATCAAAGGCCTCTGGCCAGGTTTGCAAATAATTGTAAACTGGTAGCAGTCACTGAATCACCCAAAACAAGAACATCCTTCAGAAAGGTCTAACACAGACAAATGCTTCATGCCAGAGTCATGGCTTGAAAGTCAATGCCAAGAAAATGCATTTTTTGGGAAGATGGCCAACCGAGGTAACTACATTATCAATAAAACACCCGTAAAGGTTGATTCACTAGTCAGGAATTTTGGAACTCATGTAGATAGTAACCTAGCTTTCAACAAGCATGTGTCCAAGGTAGTAATAGAACTCCTTCTATTTTGCTCAACTTATAATTAAGGGCATGGCATCTAGGTCCAGAGAGGTCATCATATCTCTATAGTCAGACATCATCAGACCCATCATAGAGTATAATTCCTCTTTCAGCACGTACATGATCAGACACGTCTATATCATAACATCGCAGATGCAACATGTTTTCACAAGAGCGAAAATGCCAAAACTCGAGTTCGGCATTGTGGGGGGCTGTGCCCCCCCACTAAATATATATTCCAACTCCAAGATTGCAGCACAGTGATGAAAGGGCAAATATCCTAATCTTCACGTACTGCGATCTCAAAAATGGACCCTCGACATTTTGGCACTTTGGCTGTTGTGCCGTTCAACATTTTTATTTTTCAATAACATGATATAGATCCTGATCAGATACATACAGCAACTGGAATGTCACTCAGGTTCCTTACAAAAATAATACAGGGAGTAAACACAACATCCTACACTGATCACCTCAAATCCCTGTTTCATACAGATTTCTAAAAGGTGATCTTTGCCTGGTGTACAAGACATTCCAGGATCCTGTTTTGATGAACCTTTTGCACATCTACAAAACAAATAGCATCAGTACTACTAGATCAAAAGACCTAAAGTTTGCTTGTGACATAAATACGACTTGACAGAGAGAAAGATATGTTTCTTGGAGAATTCCCATTATCTGGAAAATACTCCCCATCCATGTGAAGCAGAGCTCCTTCCTAACCCTATTTAAGCTTAACTTGGTCCAATGGATGGGTAATTGGAAATTTTTCCCTGGTGTGGCATCTATGTCTCTGATGGACAGAGGCATCTGATGCTCATTTTAAAGAAGATTTTGGACATCATTTAATCATTAAGCTGGCAATGACTTTTCTCAGAGTATTTTTAAGTACATTATAATAAAGCAGCTTTGATTTATTTATTTGTTTGTTTGTTTGTCTGTTTGTTTGTTTGTTTGTTTGTTTGTTTGTTTGTTTGTTTGTTTGTTTGTTTGTTTCTGGGTGTCTCATGTCTTCTTCTCCATGTGTTCTGCAACTAATTACCTTGCCTCAGACTCAGACTGCTTTACTTGGCGCAGTTGGCAAGGCTTTCAAGGACACAGGAAAAGATGATATGCTCTCTTTGTATTTGGGGGAAGATAGAGGGAGTAGATATGAAACAAAAGTCAGACAAATGTAAAGTCCCTGTAGATAAGGATAAAGTCTGATGTTGGTTCAAGGATGTCAGAGCCAAGAGACTTAAGTAAACTATCTAGAATTTACTAAAAAAATAGATCAACACGTAGTGGTAAATAATCCAGAAGATTTAAAATTAGACAAAGCAGGGGAAAAAGATTAAGTAAGGAGTCAGAAAAACAGACTGGTTAATGCAATCACACAAATGGTTCACAAACTAGCGAAACAGTGTATGGAACATATGATAAACATTGGATAGACTAAGATATCTTAGAGAAGGCATTAGAAAATATTTATAAAGTGGCAAAGAAGGTTGAACTGGTCAAAACTAGTTGAGTCATGAGTCATTCAGCAACATAGGCAACAGCAAAGTAGAGGATGAAGGAAATCCTCCACTCAAACTGGGATGTGAGTTATTTTGTGTAAACCAGGGTTTGATCACAGAACAGTGATGCTGAACCCTTCCTCCTTGGATGATGAGAGGCATGAATATGACTTACTGGGAGAGCCAGTGCTATGGGTTACTGTTTGACCTGGAGAAGTGGCCCAGCAAACAGGACAGATAATGGTCATATAATCAGACTATGATAATGAGTATAATGCAAACCTACAAAAAATGGTCAGGTGAATCAGTTTTAGCTTGGCTTCTTTGGCTCTGAGATATGTAATGGGTTGCAATCATTTTGAATATGAATAAGGTGCACAAACCTTGAAGTTTAGTCTTTCATCCTTGTCTTAAAACAGTTGCTGCAGTAGATTCAAGTGAAAAGACTATCCAGAGTTTACTTATTTAGTTGGCAGCTTGCTTTAAATACATGTGGCTTGATATGGGTGTCATTGTGGAAGAGCATAAACCATGGAGAGCAATAGAGAAGGGTACAGAGCAATTATGGGAAGTGGCACTGTTGTCATCTATCTACAGCTCACAGGTGGCATGCAGTCTGGCTAAACAAAAACATGGCAGATAAGATGACAATTAATTTAATTAAAAATGTAATTCATTGGTGGATGGAACATTTAATGTCCACACTGAGAGGAAGCATAGGAGAGGATCTTTGGGATGTCACTCAGACATTAAACCAACTGAGGGAATTAATTGTGGAAAGGGAGCAATAGAGGGCCTGAATGATGAAAACAGATAAACAGCAACATGAAAAAGTAACCTGGAAACAAATGATCTGGGGATTCTAAAGACGAGAGTAGTAGTACATATTGATGGGATTAGTATTGGAAGAAATGTATGTGTTATGAAAAAAGAAGCCGAAGGAAAAGGAAGAAACGGAAAAGGCAGGTTCAAGTAACAAATATACCTACCAACAGTTCCAATTGTCACAGAATATCAAAATATTTGGTCTGTTCCTCAAAAAATATGTGGTTTTCTGGCAAATCATTCAGGATTGAAACGAATAAATAATGACAAGCATTTAAGTTTCATACTTTATATCCTTATGGAAATGCATGTCAATGCAAAACCTGCTATTCTATTTACTTTCTAAGTCTGTTAAGATTTTTAATCTGTCCCAGATTTGAGCCTCCTCTCCCGCATTATTTTTGGCTTTGCCCAGATTTCTTGCACTAAGAAGTTGAGATGCATGGTAACAAAGGGAAAATAAAATGCAAAAACAATACCCTTTTTGCACTGAAAACTGTATCATTTGGTATTATACATGATAAAAAAGGATCTTCTTAACTCCAGCCCATAGATTCCAAATGGTCTGGGAGAGATTTGCAAAGGGCGTCTGCTATTCTGCAGTGCTACATTAAGCCTAAATCCCACATCTCCCCATGCAGAGTAGCATCATACTAGTAGTACTAACAGTGGAGTACAGCACTGTTTAGTCAACACTACAGCATCACTAAAAGTTAATATGGAACAAGCTATGGAAGCAGCAGGTAATGCTCAAGTTAAATGTATCTCATGATTTGTTATTTGTGTAAACAGACAACTGATGTGAGTGCCACATAACTACTATTTATACCCAACGCCAGATATTCTCAGAGAACCATCTCTAGGTCAGCCATAGCACTGCACACATGGCAGGGAAATCCATGTTATGCCTGCATTGTTTCAGCTTACAACAGAGTGATGACAAGCTGTGGGGCTGTGCTACTTGTGTTCAGTTCAAGACCCCCCACTACAAATCCTTAGTTACCTGCCTACTAACATGCTCCCCTCCTGTATGACAGATGGGACCTTAATGGTTTGGGGTGTGCAGCTAGGCTTGTAAGGGCCATATTGGTTGTTAGCCTAGTAACAACCTATGAACTGCAAAAAAGATGCTTGGAGACATCCTCTATGTCTGAAGAGAACAGCTACTACACAGGACTACCTGAAATTTTTGTGGTCCTTGAATGGCACCACCTCACATCCTCAATGACTAAGAACAGTTCCACACCTATTTGGGAATTGGTACTGCAGGTAGCTTGCCTTGCAGCAATATACTGACTGTTATACGGATTTGAATGAGAAGGTCAAAGCTAGAATAATAGGGGCTACAGCCAATTGGTGCACAGTTTTAAGTGTAATGTGTGAGAGAAGTATGCTAAAGAAGCTTAAAAGTAAAGTATAAAAAACAGTGGTGTGACCAGTAATAATGTATGGTACAAAGACCTAGCCAGTGAAGGCGGAGCAGCTGAGGAAGCTATAGGTGATAGAGATGGAGTGTCTGAGATGGGTGTTAGGATGCACACTGTGAGAAAGGTGAAGAAATGAGGACATCAGAGCAGAAACACAAGTATCTCCAACTGCATAGAAGGTAAAATAGAACAGATTACTGTGGTTCAGACACATGTACAGAAAGGCAGAAAACAATGTGGTGAAGAAAATTTGGGACTTTGGGACAAATAGGAAGAAGGCAAGTAGAAAGGAAGGAATCTGGCAAAGAGATGGATGGATTGTGTGAGGGAAGACCTGTAATAGTTTGGCATGACTATCAAAGAATGTAAGAGACTGGCATTAAATTGACAGAGATTGTGAGAATTGATCTGACATCTTGACCCCGTGTAAAAAGTGGGAAAAAGAAGGTTGATGATGATGATGATGACACTGGTTCCAATACATAGGTGGAGCACTAGCTTTACAACAGTAACCCTCAGACTTACATGGGCTACTACTTTAAGACTTTTCATTGGCTTTCATTGGCAATGAACAATTTTATAGCACTGATTTTTAAGGACCCCAGTTATTGTCTTAGAAACAGAAGTAAGGTTCAGACATTCCTCATTTTGCCTATCTAGCAAGAGGAGTCTTAGAACCTTTGTTTTGTATCAGTGGCTACTGCTTGCAAAACTTATTTTACTTACATTTGCTTCAAAAAGTCCACCAATATACTTTATTTATTATTTATAATAAACAGGATTTTCAATTTTCTGAAGACTATATAGACATGACAAGGTGACAATCACTTAATGAATCATTCCTGCATCTATCTAGACATGTTAAGAAGTAGAAGTAGAAGGTCTAAAAGCATATAATTTCTATTTAGTACATTCTATTGTATGTAGAATACAACCAATGGATGCAAAGTAATGAAACAAGGCTGTATATTTTGACATGGAAGGGGCCAAGCCAATTAATTTTAAGACAAGTAAAGAAAATAAAAATAATTCATAAGACCAAGAGAGTAAGGTTTTCAAGGACAGAGTTAACTAATTTATTTATTTTGTTATCTATTTATTGGCATTTAAATTAAACTCACTGTAAATTAATTACAGTGAAGATGGTGGCAGTTTCTACACTTAAGCAAAATGCATATTAATTTTAATATCATATGATAGATAAGTGATGGGCCAGTATAAATCAGAGTGAGTAAGGATGAGACTGCATCAACAGTACTTTGGATGTCTTCTCCTAGATATCATCATTCCTTTATGTGTCCTGTCATGTTGTCAGTAGTTTCTGAAGCATAAGAATGGATTAAATATAAATGGAGGAGTGACTAGTCCCTTTTTTCCACCAAGTTTCTAAAATGGAGTAGATGTTTACTGTGGGATTTCAACAGAATCAAAATAGCATTGCAGAGGGTCCCTGACACCTTGCAGCAATACCTTGATGGTGAAATTTTGCTTTTCCTCAGTATGATGTTGTGACGCTCCTGCACTGGCCCAGTAATCAAGGAGCCCCAGTCCTCACTACTAACACCAGTGAGAAATATGCACATTGGGAGGATGACAAATGCACACACAGTAAAGTACAATTTCCCTTAAGAGCACATAGAGATCACAGTCAGTCTGGGGATGGTTTCTCCCTCTTTCTCCAGATCCCCAATAAGACTCCTCACTGGCACAGCTATAGAGTTGAGTCCTTGGCCAGGGTTCCAAACCAAGTCCTCCCAGCACTCTCTCTGTCTAACCAGCACTTTATGTCCCTGCCCAAGTAGCTGACACACACACACACACACACATACACTTTGAGATTTGATTTATACACAAATACACGCCTGGGAAAGGCTGGCACAGGTTTACTAGCTATGCCCTCTTCTGCCCAGACCATAAGGTAGCTAGCACTGCCACCAGAACCTATTATCAGCTACTTTAAGGCCCTTCCCAAAGGGTAACCAATTTTACTGTGTAATGTTACTATTATTGAAATGGTAAGTGTGACCAAAACTTGCAAGGTTATTTAAGAGTGGCCTGTACAGTGTCACCAAATACATATACTCTAGGAGCTCAAATATCTCTAAACAAACCATCCACAATTAAAAGGTTTAAATATATTTAATAATAAATAATAAAAGCACAAGACAAAACTCAATAACTCAACACAGTGACGACAGAGTTCAGAAACACAGGAAATATTTTAAAACAAAATTGCAGGACAGGCTCAAATAAATACAGAAAACATCTAAACTAATCTTTACTATATTACTAACTATCTCTAAGATAAATACTATACCTAAATCTTACTTACAGAGCAAGGCAAATACAGATGAGAAGTGCTGAATTGATGTTTTCAGGTCCAAAGACAAGATACAAAAATGCACAGACGCACTCTCTGAGATAGTTCTTAAATAAATAATACTCATTACTGCTATGTTAGCTGGGATTACATCACTCTTTGTCACCTGCCTTCAGTACCCAGGCTTAACAGAAACTTAGATTTTAGCACCTCTGTGTCAGAGGTACATATCTCTCAGACATTTGCCTAGAACTGGAAATCATAAAACAGTTAAACACTTTTACATTTTAAACCTAATAATTATTTCTGTTTCAAGACAATAGAAAAACCTCCTAGCTCTAGATATCCTGTCTCTTTGCATTAACTAACTTTTACAGCACATCATAAAACGTGCTTACCTTATTTTCTTGAAATTTTGCAAGTTAACTCTGTATGTTCCAACTTCTACCATGAAAACACACATTTGCGCAGGCACATAGTCCATATACATTTCTGTTCTTTTCTAGTAGGGTACACTGTGGTTACATTCTAGAAGCTCAGTACATAACATACAGTTCAACACGCACTTCTGTACCAGTAGTTTAATATGCACATAACATATAGTTCTCTTACATTTGTAAGACAAGCCTATGGAACATATTACTATTCGCAAATGACATATGATTACCTACAAAATTCCAGATAGCTGGGCTGGCAGTGTCACATTTCTATATAAATCATATTAATATTTTCAAGTAACATATAATTATTTACAAAATTCCAGCTCGCTGGTCTGGCAGCATTTCAGTTTGTCACTGATGTCATACCAGGGGGAGAACTGCACTTAAAATTATTCCAACACCGCAAACCAGCAGACTATATGCAATAGTATGACAAAGTAATTAGATTCTAATAAAGTCTAGGTAAATTCTGTGTAAATTCTATGTAAATTAATTTCATTCCCATTTCATTCCCTATCCCAAATGTGAACCAAACTCTGATAAACCTTCCTCATAGTCTTTAAAATCATCCATAGTTGGACATTCCTACAGGGCCATTTATATGTTAGACATGACAATGCATGAATCATAAGTAAAATGTCTTTCACATATGCATTATCATATCCAGGAATACTGGGGTGAGGGCATGCTGCAGGACTGTACTAATGAAGCATAATCTGAATTCATAAAGATAAATACATTTGAGCCATCCACTTTGTAAGGAGGGGACAAACTGCCAAACTAAAGACCCATTGGTGGTCTTCTGTAAACCCAGCCAAACAACTCTGTGGAGCTCAATCTATAGGCCAGTACTGGTACTTCAGGTATATGGCCTTAATATCATATAATGCCTGCAGTACCAACAGTGGCATACAGATAGAGCATCACCTAATCCAAGAAGATCCATTCACTTGACTTAGACATGTTACGTTGGTGTTCAAGTGACATCCCCAGTAGTGATTTTAGAATTGGCAACTCCTCCTTAGGATACAAGGCTTTTGGAACATAGAGTCCTTGTTTAGAATCAGGTACTGATTGCTTTGAAATGTAACTCTTGGAACATCTTCAGTGAGCCAAACATATAAGGATTCAGTTTTACTCTTAATTTTTCTGCAGCAGTTAGACTGGCAATTCAAATTTGTATCAACAAATGTAGGTCTACTGATGGATTGTATTTCAGTAAGGTATGCATTTTTGATACAATATTACTTCTGACATGACTGAGAATTATCTAAAACATCTTTTCAAGTGCAGTATTGCTTTAGCTAGAGTCAGAAATATTTCATTATTATTTTATTTCTTAAGAAAGTCTTACTGCAATAATGAAACAGACATTTTTTTTCCTTTTGTAAAATATATGCATTTGTGGTAGGGAGGAAATCACAATATTAGTTATAATTTGAAAATCCATAATGTTCTTACTAAGTTTACACTGAGGAGACCACTGAGAAGCTCAACCATATTGCCCAGTACTGGTGGGAATCGAACACTATCCCCCATTAAGTAGATATCTTCCACATATTCCAGGTGAAAATTTATGATTAATATGCAAGGACACCCTATTCCAGAAATACAGGATACACTAGATTAGGTTTCTGTCCCACCATCTGGTGGTGTTGATGTGGTAGTACAGATTTAGGTCTCTTGAGCATATGTTTGCTTTACTACTGGTTCTATTCAAACAAAGGAGTTCAAAGGGTGCTGGTTCAATTACAATATGGAAGGTAAAAGAAGATATCATTACCATACCTCTCAACCTGGAAACATCAAAAACCTGGACAAAGGCCCATGAAAAGTAGGTACAACTGGCCAAAAATCCAGACAATGATTAACATAAAATCTGCATATATAAATATGTAACCCTGCCCACACTGATGCAATTGTAGAATACCAACATTCAAACGAAATTGAAGAACAGACAAAATATTAAACAAAAAAAGTACATGGTGCCTTTTTCATGTTAAATAGTTTGTCCATCTTTTCTTAAGAAAATAATCTGTGTAGTTTCTCTCACACTCTAAGGTACATAAAGTTGATGTTCTGCATAACATGCATAAAAAGGCCCTACCTCTACTGTCCTGGACTGAACTTTAATTGTTACAACATAGAACTTCAGATAAAATGTTCCCACAGTGTGGGGAAGCCACTAAGCAATCAGCGAGACAGTTTAAGAATGTCAGTAACATAGAACCTTCCACAGTGAACCCCATATGACATTATAAACAATATTTCTTAACTGCTATGTTACAGATACAGCAGCATGACTCCTGTTGTCTGCATTGATCCTTCTAGATTCACTATTTTTTCATAAAGTCTCAAGTTTTTAAGAACATGCATTGTAACATAATCAAACTAAAACTGTTCAAGTTATGCTTATTACTGACTTTTTGGTATCTATGATTTTATAACAATGGGTTCCTCTTTCTGATCCTTTTTTATAATTTCAGAAGCCAGTGCAAGCTTTTTGTTTTTTAGACAGGAATCTACTGCGAGTACTTTTCTTTCACCATCTAGGTCACTGTTCTAAGATGTACTAGAATGCAACTTACCTAGACCTGTTAGGAGAATCAGAGCTTCCCTTTCCCCTGGCCTCACTTGCTCCTATCTTCACTGCTACTGAAATCAAACTTGCTCTTTTTTCTCTTTGCTTGCTTTGTTCAAGTTCAGCAGACATGTATCTCCCATGTTCAGCAGACTGGAATTGTGACCTTCTTTCCTGTCTACATGGAGAGGATCCTGACCTGTATCTTCTTCTTCTACATTGATCAACAGAATGTGATCCTGATTTTCCCCTTCTTCTTAACTCAGCAGACTCTCTTCTATAGTTACTGGTTGGAGATTGAGACTGTGATGAACCAGAAGACGAGCTGACACTATGTTTACTGTTTCTCTTCCTTTTTTTCTTGTGCTTTTTTAAAATTTTCTCCCGGGAAGAATGGATGGTATCCAGAGAAGTGGATCAATCTCAAGAGGCAGAATGTGCCCTCCACCTTGAATTGCTTCTCATCGGTTAACTTTTTAATGTTACATCAGTAATAAAGAAGCAATTACATTACACATACTAACAATCAGTCAAACACTAATGGCAAATGTGAAAAATATACATCAAGTGACAAATTTAGCTACCATCTGTTATTATTTTGCCTATTTAGCTGTCTAGACAATTGCCTGACATGAAACTTTTTTTTTTCTTTAATATGTTTTGCAGGTTTGGTACTCTATCTGAACTGAAGTTAGAAGCTGCATATATGGTCTTCTGAAATGAAAACATTTTTAAAGACTAGCTACCATCCTTGGAGACCATATGAAGAGGAAAAAATGTGCCAGAGCTAACTATATTTAATTCCTTTCTCTCGTGCTTATGATGGAATATTAGGTCATGACTCGCACTTGCAGTGTTCCTTAAGTCATTTCTATTCCTGGAATTTGGGTGGAAGCTGAAGCATATAGTGCACTACCTGGGTGGCAATAAAACTGTTTTTATACAGCTTTCACTAGCATAAACTATACAAACTAAAAAAAAAAAAAAATCTGACAACATGCACTTTTAAGTGCCCAGAATAAAGCAGATATCATGTCTCATAAAATCTAAATAACATCCAAATCTAATCTCAAAAACAAGAAACCTTTACCATTCCATATCCTAAGGCTGTGATTTATGACAATTCTACATTTCTACAGAAAAAAACACAGTTTTGTCACATCCATAGTGCTGTGTGTTTGTATGAGTGAGTGTGCACATTGCCCAGCTTTACCTCTCTGCATTATGCCTGTGTCAGATGGAAATCAGCAGCCATAAGTTGTAGGTTGGCTGCAGTCATAAACAAAAACAACAACAATAAAAAAAAACAACAAAAAACTGCTGAAAACAAAAAAAAACAATGCAAAGCAGAAAAACAGATATATATAGACCCCAATTTCATTATAAGTGCTTTCGTTTAAACATTGCCAAACTTCTTCAGATTACAAAAACAACTTTTTCTTTTCCTTTTTTTTTTTTTCAAGCTCTCCCGGTCTCTTTCAGGCAGCAGTAACTTCAAATTGTAAATAAAAAAAGCAGAATTTAAAGGCGCCACTCAGGAATTTGTGGCACCCCACTATTTTGCTCTCAAAACCGGAAAATACAGAGTAATTCGGTATGGTTGAGAGGTATGATCATCAATCAGGAGTCTGTACAACACTAAGCAGAGGAGCATGGATTTTAGCCTATGAGAATATCTAAAGATATTGATATCTGCCATCTTTTTTGGAAGAAAACATTGAGATCTCTTCAGTTGATTTAGCTGTTTTGTGAAATATGTTAAAAGATGGGAATTAAAAAAGAAGCCTAGGATTTTTGAAATAGTTTTAGTTTGTATGTCTAATGCTATTTTAATTTTATCTTGAATATATTCCTTACATGTTTATATATTTAACTGACTACTATTTTTCACACTGTATCTAGCGATCAGATAATCAGCTGAGTGTATTTTATTCCCATTCAGAAATTAATGTTAATAAATTAAATTACTATTCTTTAAGTCAAACATTTTCCTTATATTAAGAGATATTAAGCATCCATTTGTGAAAGCTATAGGAAATAATATTATTAGTAAATATTTGATTAGATAATTCAAATTTGTAAATCTCTTGAATATTAGTAGAACTTGATTTATGAAAGGGTAGAGAGTAAACTTAAGTTTTTCATTCAATATATAGTCTTTTAAAACCCAAAAAAGGTATTCATGGCCAAATTTGTAGAAGTTCTATTATAGATTTGTTATTATCTGTTAGTATATTTTCATTCTATTCCAAAAATCCTAGATTTCTTTTCTAATATAAATAATAATCCAGCTAAAGGTAAGTCATGCTTGTCAATCATATATAAGATTATTCAAATTGAATTAATTCCCCCATACTGGAATTACTCAACAAAAACTAATAAAGAATAATTTTCAGAGGAAAGTAAGAAACTATCCTTAAAAACTGAAGGAAAATCAACATCTTCTCTATACTGGAAGATTTATACATGGAAATTTTTACACAAAGTTTTATTAATACCACACAAATTTGCTGTTATATATAAATCAGAAAAAAATAAAATGCTGGACATTAACTGAAGCCTTTGATGCAGATTGGGTTCATATGATCATTGAATGCAACATAGTATTAGCTTTCTGGACTGATTTTAGAAACTTTTGCCAAGCATTGTGGTCAGATAATTGTACTATTACAGATTCCTTGATTTTTGTTCAGTACCCCAATCTCAGATGTCATTCTAGTATTGCAAATACCTCTTCTTTGGCCAGTCCTAGGTATTTCTAGGAAAATTGTAACTAAAAATTGGAAATGCAAAACTACTCTCTTTTAGTAGTGAATTTATCTATCTAGCCAAATATGTTTGTAAAAATTAATTATCTACCATAAAAATGAGAAGTAGAATTGTAACTCATCAATACATAGCCTGGCAGAAATGTAATGATCTATTAGAAAAGTACTAATGGTTTTGTGTATATAATTCTTGTTACGGACTTTTGTATATAGTTTTGTTTTATTTTGTTTCAAATTGTTGAATTATTGTTGGTATATGTTAAATCAAGTAAAAACCTTAAAAAAAGAGGGATATTATATTCCATGCTGGACCCAAAAAGGAATAAATAAAGTGGGCCTATAACGTCTTTGAACATTGAAGTGATTCTGTGAAGGGTTAAGATGAGAAAGGTAAAAGGATTTTTCTTATCACCATAGAGTTGTGGTGATTAAAGGAGAGTACGTTATTGACATACAAACCCAAGTCTCTGATGACTGGGTCAGATTTAAATGGAATGCTATCTGTATTGTAGTAATAGTAGATTTACCAAAGTAAATGATCCTTCATTATAGCACATATTAGTGTGCTTTATGCATTACTCCCATCACAGCATGCAGCACATAGTCCTGGAATGTTAGGATAACAGCTGCAAGGGTGCATCACACAGGCAGTGAGCTAAGCCCATGAAAAATACCCAAACAATAGTTCAGTTCAGCCCTTGCTGGAGAATTTTAGTATTAGCATAAGATCTGACAACTTAACTCAAGTTTGCACTTATGAGTAAACTTGTTTACCAGTCCCCTGATAGAAGCTTTTCTGTGAGAAAAGTATATATAAAAGAAGAGGAGGTCAAGGGCAGAGTACTGTGGCACACCATTGATGATGTGTTTCTTTTTAGATCAAATACTTCCAATCTTAATGGATGGTTCTGTCGGACAACCAGTTATATATCCAGAGAGTTCTATGTGGCTTAATGTTGAGCTTGGAAAGTCTGTCAATAATCCTAACATGGGGGATAGTGTCAAAGGCTGTGGCAATGACCAGATAAGCATTGCGGACTATATGTCCCTTGCCCATGGCCTCAGTAACCTTTTAAAAGAACTCAAAAATGTTGAACAGTCATGGTCTTTTACAAAGCGAAACAGATGTGGATCGATGACATATGGTTACTGTTTATTAGTTCAGGTATAATAGGTTTCATAACCTTGCAAATTATACTAGTGAAACTAATAGTCATGTAATTCCAAAGGTAAGTAGAGGGACAAAGGACACCTTACAGTTGTCCTCCACACCTCAAGAATATAACCAGGGGTGTATATCAGTCTGAAGATTTGGTGGGGGCTTTTACTCAATGAGACTTAATGCTTCTTAACAGACATCCAAAGATATTGTCATGACCCATGTTACTGGTATTTTTAATTTTACAAAAATGGCACTTGGTCCAAATTAATTTCAGCAGAGTGTAAGAAGCAATACTGGTGACAAAAAGGAGGATGGGGGTGAAGTTGTTAATGCATTTTCTTGCCACATATTTAGCAATATCCTTCTAATATTTAGAAGAAGGAGATACCATTAAAGATAACTTCAGTACAGAATTGTTGATTACTTCGAAGCTTCCCCATATGTAGGTAAAGAAGATCTTATGCATGTTCATTGAACTAGTTGAAACCCTAAGTTAATAGATGTTCTTGGATTTCTTAATTGTAAGTTTGAAGGACTTGTTTAACACTTTTAAAACCATTCTATAATGATGAGGTAGATATCTTTAAGTTATGTGAAGGGGCTTTTTCTTTTTTTTTATTTGAGTCTTTTAATGTGACAGTTCAACTATATGGTTTATTTTTAAACTTGCCATTATGCTTTCATTAGATTGGTGTAAATGCCTTAAATTAATTTAAATTTAATTAAGTTAAATTTATAGTAGTAGACAGTAGTCTCAGGTAAAAGGTTTGACTGGGAGCTATGCAATTTCTAATTATCAGTAAGATAAGCAAATATTAACATACCTCTCAAATACCCAAATTTTTGTACAATGTCCAGATTTTTGACTCATATTTTTGGACTGTTCCTAATAAAATTGGTGGTTGTCTGGCAGATCATTGAGGATTGAAGTCATCAAATAAAGGCATACATTTGATTTTAAAACTTCACACCCTTCAGGAAATGCATGCTAATACAAAACATGTTGTTCTATCAACTTTCTAAGTTTATAAGAGCAATATTTAAAAATGTCCTTACTTTTGTACCTTTATCCCCATTTATGGATTTGTCCCGAATTCTTATGTCAGGAGGTTGAGAGCTATGAATATTAAGTAAGTGTTTTGTTTTGGTAAACACTGAATATAGATGATATATTATGAGCTGCAAAACAAATTTTTAGAAAGAATGTCATAGCCACATGGTCAAATTTGACTAGGACTGGGTAACATGTGATGTGGTGTGGTGTGATGCTATTGAGAGAAACATTTGTAAGAACCAGGTCATGAAGGTTAACACCTCTGGTGAGCAGAGAGTTAGTTTTGTTAAGTGTGTTGAGATTTATGAAGTCCAGAATTCTCTAGCCATGCTTGCTGATGGTAGTATCAGTATGTGCAGATAATTTAAACCACCCATAAGGAAGGTATTTGGTTTAATGGGTAAAATTTTCTTATAGGTTAAGGTATTCGGTTCCTTCTGTATGATGTGAAGGTGTTATGGACTGTGCTCTATAATTGGCTATAATGTGATAATTAATTTTATTGAGTGTAACTAGCACTTCAACCAAGTCCAGACATGTGTCACGCAGAATGGTGAGTGACAATGTGATTACAAATAAAATACAGATTTTCCGCATCAGTTGCTGAAGGATCATAATGGATGACAATTATTGTACCCTGGAATGCATGATGTGCTATAAATACACTGGAAACTCTTCTTCTTCTTCTTCTTTCGGCTGCTCCCATTAGGGGTCGCCATATCTGTTTCCATTTCTTCCTGTCCTCTGCATCTTGCTCTGTCACACCAACCACCTGCATGTCCTTTCTCACCACATCCATAAACCTTATCTTAGGCCTTCCCCTTTTCCTGTTACCTGGCAGCGTCATCCTTAACATCTTTTTCCCAATATACTCTGCATCCCTCCTCAGCACATGTACAAACCAATGTAATCTTGCCTCTCTGGCTTTGTCTCCAAACCTTCCAACCTGGGCTGACCCTCTAATATACTTATTCCTAATCCTGTCTACCCTTGTCACACCCAGTGCAAATCTTAACATTTTAATACACTGGAAACTGTTTTCTGTAATTATACAAATGCTGTTGCCTCTAAGAGTACTAGAAGCCTCAGGATCTGAGATTTAGCTGTTTAGACTTCTAATATTCAGCAGTGCTACTCTGATATAACCCAAACTAGAATTTGCTATTTTGGGATATCAATTAGGGAAACACTGAAGAAAAAAGGCACTATGTAGTTAAGCCAGTATGTGAAAAGCAAGGGGTGAAAGGTGTAAGTCATTCCTGTCAAACTGGAGTAGGAAGGTATTGACCATTACAGTCCATGTATAAACACACACACACACACACACACACACACACACACACACACACACACACACACACACACAAGCACACACGCACACACGCACGCACGCACGCACGCACACACACACACACACACACACACACACACACACACACACACACACACACTGGTCCCCCTAAAATTACAATAATTTCCTTCCCAGTTATTGAGGCCAACTATTTTATCCTTCCATTTAGGCATCTTTGATGAAAACAGAATGCTGCTCAATGCCAGGACCATACCATATTTGAAGACATGACAGGAGAAATCAACAGTATATCTCTGCATCTCCCATATGGAAGGATCCCTAAGATCATTCCCACCCATATGTGCAACTATGAGGTCATAATTACAAGGACCTAATGAACCTAATGTCACCACTAATCCTTGCATTTGAGAGGTAGCTGTCACCCTATCTTTTACAAGTTTGGTGAGTGTTATGTCTATATGTCTTACAATGCTATCAGTAATGGCTAAAATATTTCTGAGACTAGTCTTCAGTCTAGATGAATAGATGTTTCAGCCGTCCGTGCTTGTTCTGTGAATAAGATGTGTGCTGAAATGGAAGCGCACAAGCAGCTTTTCAGTGCCATTCACATTAAGGAATCAGCAGTGAGGCAGCTGGAGTTTGGATTCTAGTCTTTGGATATAGCTGATAGCTGTTAGCTTTTGCTGCACTGTCAGTTGGAGCAGTGGAGGTATGTGAAGATATGTGGATGCTGTTGTTATTACATGTTCTCTTTAATGGGTATATGATCGCCTAGTATTTACTGATGTAAATGTTTATATTTATGTCGATGTCAAATGGACATGATGTTGGTAGTGAACAGATGGCTATCTCTTCAACTTTTCATGCTGTTTATAAGCATTAGGGCTATTTCACATTTGTTCACTTTACTGGACACCCACGTTCTTAAAATTGTACATACTTTTCTGTAGTTACCATGAAATTTATTCTTATTATTATGTTATTTTAAATCATGTTACTGCATGTAATTGGTGTAGTATATGTTGCATGTTAAATTTCCATCTGGTGATAGTTTATCTTATTTCCATCTCACTGATTTTGTCAGTCTCACGTTGTGTTTTTGCTGAAAGGCTCACACAGAAATGGAACTTATTTTATGTATTTATGCAGTTTTAAAACCTTTATTAGTTTCATATTTTGTATTTAATTTGTATACTATAACATTTTGAAAACTGAATGCTATATGTGATGTACAATGGTAAAAATGCTATATTTTAAGTATTTCTAACCTTTAAAACCCCTGCTAACGCCATTTTGTGATGCTATCAGTATATAAAATTGCTGTTTATTTAAAAGCAGTCAGGTAATGCTACATATCAGATAGAGAAGAAATTCCTTTATAGTGGGCATTAATGGGTCAGTATGAGTCCAATTACATTGATCAGAAGCTGTGGTGGTGCAGTGGTTAGCATTGTCGCCTCAAAGCAAGAGGTTCTCCTGTTTGATTTTTGGCTGGAGCACCTTCTGTGTGGAGTCTGCATGTCCTCCCCACAGTTTTGTAACATTAAAGACATGCAGGTAGGTGCATGCGTGAATGGGTGTGCCTTCCTTGAAGGTTGGGCATTGGGCTGGCACCTCGGCACTGCAAAAATCCATTGCCAATCATTAGCGAACCAGAGTTCTGCTGTGGCGACCCCTAACCGGGAAAAGCCGAAAGACATTACTATTGTTATTACAATTTCTTTACTTAAAAAAAGGTCTTTTCCTTGCCATACAAGGAAGATGTCATAGATTCATTTTTGAACAGCATGTTACAAAAGAGAACTGGAAGAAGTGGAGCAAAAATGAATGGGCAAAACTTCCTCTCTTAATAACTGATTAATAACTCTAACTGATTGAGGATGATTTATTTAGATGTCTATATGAAAATAGAGGCCACAGATTACTTGCCTATGATAAAATGAATGAAGAACTTTTGTTTACAGCATGCTACACCTGAAATGCAACCTATTAAAGTTAACAGTTGCACTCAATGCCAGTTAGAGACAGTAAGAGTTTAAATGAATGTTCTTAAACATACTGTTAAACTATATTTAAAGCCAGATACCAACAGTAAAGCAGAAATTATAGAATTACTTACAGCTGATAAATTTAAAAGAAAATTGTCTGCTAATATAAGACAGAAGGTATATCAGTGTGATCCAAAATTTAAATTAAACTAACTACAGCAGCTAAATGTGTTCTAGGAAATGATACTTTCATGTTAGGTTAATGGGTCATTATGCAACAAATTATTAAATCTGCTCTTGTACAAAACAAGGACTTTTCTTAACCATGGCAGATCTTCTGGCATCTTAAGGGGTAAGAGTATAGTTCTGTTTAAAAGATACACAGGAGATTCTCTCATGTCTCAAGCAGGGCATAATTCTCCTGGATTGGAGATCAAGTGGGGGCTGTCAGTGTGCCTTAGTCAGAAGTGGTTCCTCATACCTGGAGAGGTCTACCCTGGAAGGAAGTATGTCTCCAACTGCCTAGAGCAGGATGCACTAGAGAAATTGGGTAATTGTGGGCCTGCAGTGGGAGCTGCTGTATGCGAACCATGTTCATTTAATGTGTACAGTAAATTTGTTTTAGCTAGGCCAGAATGGATTTCATTGTGGACTTTTTGCTTTGATAGTGAAGAAATCTGTATATGTATATTTCTGTTCATACAGCTATATTTTTAATATATAATTTGCAGCCTTAGCTAAAACTAAGTGTGAGCTGAATAAAAGCTGTATTTTCAGTTTCTTTTGTATTCATTGCCAGCAAAATACAACAATACACAGTACATAATTTCCTCTCAGAGCCATATTTTGCTACTTGTGCCACCATTGTTGTGTTTCTTCTTTTAATTACAGATTTATATATTCTGCTTACAGTCTGTATTTGTCTTTGCATAACCTATTAGACTGCAAATGAGCAGATTTGGATGTTCATAGATTCATGGGTTCAGTAATACTCTTACAGCCTAATATAATTCCAGAAATTCCAGAGATCTGACAGTTGTTGTCCTATGCTGAAACAACTGTTTAACTGTAATCAAATGACAACAGGGTTATTCAGTATCATCTAGAAACTACAGGGTTAGTCAGTTTCATCTGAAAACTACCTGCCCACCCATAATTACAACAACTGTATTGACTGTATATATCATTTGTCTGATTGTAATCAGATGAATGAGTGAATGAATGAATGAATGAATGAATGAATGAATGAATGAATGCATAAATAATATCAAAATTAATGCAGTGTAGCTCATTCCTGTTACATGCATATACAACAGCACTCACAGATGTGACAACAATGCCACTTTATTGACTTTGTACAGCTTAGATGTTTGAATGTGATCAAGTGAACGAATAAATATGAACATAATGGCCACAATTATTATTTAAGCTCACTGCTGTCAGACTTATACAGTACAACCCACTGCTTTGCCCTCATATGCACAGAAATACACACACACTCACACACAAATACATACACATACAAAAAATATTGACTATCAAAAATACATACTGTCCTTCAGGCTGGTTAGTTGGCAGTGAAGATCACAAATTATAATTTAAAAAAAATATCAAAGTTTAATCCCACACTTACAGTCCCACCCTGAAGGTACTCCATGTTATTTCAGTTTTTATTCTGACTTCCTCAGGTACCGGTTACCTGATGTAGTCAGTGGGAAAGTAGTTTTTTACTACTTCATCTAGCAGTCCATGCAGCCTCAACTGAAACAGAATTTGTTCTATCCTAAAATGGCAAGAGGGCCTGTAATAAGACATAATCATCCTATTTTGTATGGGAACATGCATGTAAATGGTTGGCTGCTTTAAAAATAGCTCAGCTGATAGAGCTGATTTTTTTTAAATAGAAACTGATGCTTCATGCAGGCTTAGAGTTCTCAGTCTTGAAATAGGAATGTCAACTATTTAAAAACACAAATTAAAAAGAAATAAAGAGTATCTGAACTAGAGGAGGGCTGCAACCCAACGGTTCAATATAATGCGCAACTCAAGGGTGACAGCCAGGGATTACAGCCATCATCTAACATGTTATGGCAGGAAATAGTGGTTTTGTGCTGTAGTTTTAACCCCAGACCCTGACATCCCTGTATATGTGTCAATAAAACAAGGCCTGGTATGGTGGCCTAGTGACATATGTATACTTCCGTGTTGCACACCAACAGTCAACTGCAATGCATGCCTTGTTTTGCAGACAATAGTATACATCTGGTTCAAATGTTGCCTCATGTATATGCGGTAGCTATTCTAGTTGGTGCTAAGACGTGCTCGTTTATCTGCATGCCACATAGTCTGATTTGTAATTGGAAAGAGTAGAAACCACATGACCTCATTTATCTTGTCATTGGCCAAGGTAAAGCATGCGCACCAGAATCTTAGGGAATGCATAACCAGAATGTCAGTAGTCATAGGAATTGCATCAGTGCTTGTCTTCTTAATTAAGTTTCAAAATAAATTATAGGGCACCATCATTCTATGGTTTATAAGAAACTGAATAGGGTTTGCTAAAGAAAACATGAAAGGTTATGACTCCTTTGAGCTACTAATAACTGGCATCACTGAAATAAAATTAATGATGCTTAAAAAAGCCACGGATAGTCTTTACTTTATAGTCATTTTGCTGATTTAGCTATCCTGTGTTAAGGATCCATAATTTATTTTTCAAGAGTTCTTTACCTTTTCAATTAATATGTTTAAGACTTGGCAGACTTACGTGTTAGTCTGCAAATGAAGAATACTTTGCTAAAGATAAGCACACATAGGTTTACTGACAAAAATCAATAGTTTACATTATCAGTATTTGGGTGAAATACTTCTGTCAGTTGCATTTAGTTCACCAAGGGATTCTAGATCCTTTCTAGCAAACTATAATCTGACCCATTACTAAACAATGAATCTTTCACAAGAAACATCAAGGTGAAATGGCTGGTGAACTGTAAAAGCACAGAGATCAAGATGATAGCAAGAACTGTTTTGACATTCACTTTTTAAGATAAAGAGTTTTATTAAAGTAAGCATTAAACTGATCATCTGTTGAGTAAACACTAAGTCCGCTGTTTACAGATTTACTCACATTATATGTTGCTAAGGAAACAATGAGCCAGTGAATAATTGTTGTCATTCGTCCAGTATCTGAAAAGGAATTATGCTGCTGTGGATGTAGAAACTCCATGTCCTCTAGTATCTGGGTTGATAGTCATTCCTGGATCAATTCAGTAACAGGGATTTAATCCTCTGCATCAAAGAGTAAGCATGTGACATTGAGGTTCTTTTCATTTCCTTCATGGTGATTGATATTGAATGCCACTGTAAGATGACCTATGACCTGCCTGACACTACAGGCAACTTAATTGTTGGTTTCAAGGAGAAGAAGTGGTGTTTTTGAAAGAAGAGGATTATGTCTTGTTAGGGATGGTACTAGTGGTGTTGGTATTCTCACTGGGGGACTAGAGAGAGGAGAGGAACACAGAGATTTTATAGCACATATTAGTGTGCTTTATGCATTACTCCCATCACAGCATGCAGCACATAGTCCTGGAATGTTAGGATAACAGCTGCAAGGGTGCATCACACAGGCAGTTTCTGTCATATAATCAGTGTGATACAGTATATAGGAACATAGATGCTGTTACTGACATGCCTGAATAAACATATCTTGATTCACTTAGATAAACTGGACAACAATCTGACACAGTCAAGAAATTGTACATATACAGTGTTGTAGGGACACAGATTCATTTACTTCAATCTCTGAACTGAATTAATGACAAGTTGTTAGCCATAAGTATTTAGAAAAAGTAAACTTTTATTTAAAAAGGGCTATAATTATTTACAGATTTTACAAATGTCACCGCAAGCCCTGGATAACCACTGACAGAATTATAAGTGCAAATAATCATATATCATTTTTTTTTAGTTTTAAGGGGATTACTGTAGAAAAAAATCAGGAAGTTACATTAAATACCATTCTGTTATTTTCAACTGCTAAAGTTCCTCTTCCCCTTTTTTGTACCTCACATGGAATGAAAATCTCTTTGTGGGTAATCTAATAGCTTTACAAAAGGAATTTTAAGAAGTTTTGCATAGTATTTGCTTCTTTTGCCAATGAACAGTTCATGATCTCCATTAATAAATTGCTTATCGTTTCTCCCTTTTTAATTTCTCCAAGTCTTTTGGGTTTCTAATACCATGATAGGAAAGGACCCCATTCCTAAGTCAAAGTACGATTAAAGTTCATGAAATTAGTAGTTTCAATATTTGATGACACCCAGAAGTGCTCTTCACAGCACCCTCAGTGTGTTCAGTAATGACTCCTTCTGCAATTCGTACATGTATTGGTAACATATCTAAATATGATTGTAGCATCTTTTCATAAGACCTGTTGCTCCTACTACTATTGGATCTGTTTGGATATCATTCTTTCACATTGCTCTCGTTTCTTATTGTAAATCCTTATATTTTATGACTTTGTGTCTCTCTGTACGCAAGACACTATAGTCAATGGGTATGGTGATTTCAATGATCAATGCCACTTTTATCTTCTTTTTATGGACCACTATATCCATTTTTTTAGCATCTATTTTTTGAACTGTTGGTAATGCATGATCCTATGTAATGTAGAGTTCATCATTTTCTATGATAGTTTGTGGCTCATGTTTCCAGTGTTTTTCAGCCACTTCAATACCATAATGTTTGCACAATCCCCAGTGCTACAGTCTTGCCACATTATTATGCCTTTCAGTATACAGTCCTTCAGCCATTAGCATGTTACAACCAGCAACGAGGTGTGCAACTGTTTCCAATTCTGTTTTACAAAACCTACATTTCTCTGTTTCTCCCACATGTTCAATGGACTTTGTAAACCAACGTGTAAGTAGCCCACTATCTTGTGCCACCAATATTAACCTTTTATCTCTTGGTTTGAATTTGCCTCTCTTTAAACATTTCTACATTCATTCCTGATCAACATGAGGTTCTTCCAGATGTTTTCTATACTTGCAACTATATTTATGCATTTTCCACATTTCTTGCCTTCTCATCTGGTCTGTCACCTTATATTCTTTGTTTGTTTTTTGGCATATACAGCTGCGGCCTGACTTTTATCTACTTCTGGTTTGATTTCCATTCCCACTTGACACCGCTATGCATCTGCTTGACTAAGCAGGGAAGCCATCTTAGACTTATTCTCCTCATGCTTCAAAACTTTCACTACGTTTGGGTCTTGTGAGGTCAGCAGATATGTGTGGAGTCCTACAAGTACAGATCTGTATATGTAATCAATTTCAAGGAGGCACATTCATCCTTCAGAATGGGGAATATATAATCTTGGTATGCACTGATTTTTATAAATCATTGGGTGTGCATGAAGCATCCTTCTTGTTTTCCTATCTAATCTATCCAACACATTTTGGTGCCAATCAATCACTCCAAAACTGTAAGTTAGGGCAGGAAGAGCAAATTGGTTTATAGCTTGGATTTTGTTCCTAGATGTCAACACTGTTTTCAGCATTAATTTAAGTCTTCTAAAGTATTCCTTACTAAGTTTTATTCACATTTGTTCATGTTTTATTGTTGATTCTTCATTGATTCCCAAATATTTATACACTTCCTCTTGCTCAAGTTCTTTTATATCACATTCTTCTTCCAAACTGATGCTTTCTTAGTGTTGCCGTTTTCCTGTTTTAATGGTTGCTTTTCCACATTTATCAAGACCAAATGACATTCTTATATCATCTGAAAAAAGTTTTGACAACTTGCAGTTGTGCTTTTAGTGCCTCGTCTGATGAGCTATACCATTTTAAATCATCGACAAAGAGAGGATGAGAAGTTTTACACTTTGTTGTTTTCTAGCAGCCAAATTATAGCCATGGCCTAAGCTGTTAAGTAGACAGATTAATGGGTTATGGGCAAGGCATAATAGAAGTGGTGACAGAAAGTCACCCTGGAATATCCCCCTTTGAATTTTTATCCCTGGAATAATAATTTGTCCTTTATCATGGCTTAATTGCAAAGTGGTCTGCCACTGTTTCATGGTCACTGTAATGTAGTTGATCAGTGTAGGGTGTATATTATACATTTTTAAGCACTCTTTTATCCATGAATGTGGGATACTATCAAATGCTTTTTTATAGTCAATCCATGTCATACTTAAAATCTTCCCCTTTTTACAGTTCTCCACTATGACTTTATTTAACATCAAATGATCCTTCGTTCCATATGACTTTCTTTTATTGTCCTTTTGTTCTATTGCCATAATTGAGTTTTCTTCTAAATGATTATAAACTCTGTTGGCATCAATTCCAGTGTATAGTTTATATGTCATCAGAAGGCAAGTTATTGGTCTATAATTTTTAGGGTAGCTTGCAGGTTCACTCTTAGGTAGGAGCATTGTTTTTCCTGTTGTTAGCCAGGTTGGTGTCTGTTCGGGGTGTGCATATGAATAGTTCTTACTCATGGCTAAATCTTAGTGCAAAGATGTTAATAATTTTAATCAGAAGCTAGGTATTGCAACTGGGCCTGGGGTTTTCCAATTAGAGACTTTTCTTAACTTTGTTTCAATCTCTCTGGCTGCTACTTCATCCCATTTCATATCCTGCACCTTTAAACTTCTTATTCTTTCTTTCACTTCTTCTATCCATTTAGCATCTTTTTTATGTTCCACACGATCTTCATAGATACTTCTCCAAAATGTATCGATGCCTTCTTTTTCGGTGATCTTTCAATTCTTTTTACCTGGTTTCCCAATTCTCTATAAAACTTTTTGGGTCATCAATAAATTGCTTATTTTGTACTTTTCCTTTATATTTATCTGTATATCTTCTAAGTTTTTCCGCCTATGCTGAGATTTGTAGTTTATTTGCAATAGTGCATGATAGATCCTGATCTGTTCTAACTGCGCATTGCTTTTATCACGTCTATCTTTCTAAATATTTTTGTTGATCTGTTCCCTCTTCTATACTCTTTTAACAGTGACACTTTTTGTCTTAATTGCTTTATAGTTTTTACTATTCAGTACTTCCATGATGGTATCCGATTTCCCCCTTTCCTTTCCCTCATTACCTAGCATTCTTGTAGTAGAAATTTATCAGGTATTAATATAGCTGCTCAATAATATGTCCTGTTTACTATTGTTATACCGCATGGATCTCTATGGACAGTCCTAATTACTGTGTTCATTTGTTTTATCAAACTTCTGACTTTTTGGGTTTTATTGACCTTCTACAGTCTATTTCTTTCATTGATCTTAATATGTCTATCTATTTTTATTAAATCAAGCAACTCTTTTCTTAGTTTGAATCCAACAATGGCTGCTTTGTGAATCAATCTCCCAAACAAAATAATTGACTAAAGAACAATGGGAAGGTGGCAGAACAATATGCTCAAAACTGCAAAATAAATGCAGCCGAATACAACTCGACAAAAAAAACTATGAAACAGCAATTCACAATCCACCACGAATAAATCCAAAGGAAATCCAACTAGCAACGTGACATCTGTTTATTGACAGGATTAAAAGGCAAGCGCTTTCACCATGTAGGCTTCTTCAGGCCAGTTAAAAAGATTTAGTATTCAAACATTTAAATAGTCTACACACCATTGACATCACTTCCGCATGCCTGTTTAAAACATTACAATATAATCACATTCGATTCACATAAAAATCATATTATAAAAATACAATCTGTCTAGGTTAAAAGTAAATGCATATAACTATGAATATGTTGATAAAAAATATATAAATATGTACTTTAGTAAAAACCTGTGTATTAAATAGAGCAGTAATTAAAATGTAATGTGTGGCACATTTTTACCTAACACCGCATATTCATTAACAAATTTATATCGACTCTAGGCTTTAGCGACCCCTGTGAAAAGAAGGTCCAAGTACAAAGCAACCCTACGTATTTATTTCCTTAGCCTCCTTGCTTTTAGAGCAGGTTTGATTGAAACTCTATCATTTAACCCAGGCTGCTTGTCAGCCCTTAGTCTAATGATCCATTTACTTTCAATCTCTTCTGTCATATTTCTGACATCCCCTCTTCTAATACTAATGAAATTCCTTTGGATAACTTGAAACTTAAACCTATGTTCAGACGTATTCTCAGTGACATGTTTGGAAAGGGCATTCTTGTCTGATCTGATCCTAATATTATATACGTGTTCTTTAACCCTTTCTTTTAATTTTCTGTCGGTCTAGCCCACATAAAATGCAGGACAAGCTGAACAGGTCGCAAGATTAACAATATGTTGAGTGTCACAAGTGGCCTACCCATAAAAATAATAAAATCTGTTGGTAAGTGGATGTGTGAATCCTCCTGAACCATCTACAAACTCACAGTAATTGCATTTATAACACAGTCTCGTGCAACCATTCTTAGTCACTGTATGGACTCTATGTTGTAACTTATTTGGTCCACATAACATTCTATGTAAATGAATTTTGTTTTTATAAGTAAATCTGGGTCTATCACCAATTACCTCAAGGATATTGGGATCTACTGTAAGTATATTCCAAAACCTTAGGTAAGAGTCCATTATCTGATTTACATCTTGAGTATAGTAAACGCAGACTCTTACGCCAGCTACTTCCTGAGGTTCATTTACATCAGTTTGATGGACATCAAAACTGCTACTAGTAGAGAAATATGGTTGGGCTCTCCCCTTCCTCAAGCCCGTAACTTCGGTGACAGCATTGGCTATATCATCCTGACTATAGGACCTATTATTAAAGGCTTGTTCAAGATTCAAGAGTTCATCAACAAAGCCTGCATCGGATGAATTTAAACGAGATGCCCTCACAGCCTGTCCCTTTAAGATGTTCCTAAAAACAAATCTAGGGTGCATACTGGAACGGTGCAACAAAGCATTTCTATGACACATCTTTCTGAACACACCTGTATTCAACAAGCCTGAGGGCAATCTCTCCACAAAGACATCCAAGAAAGAGATCTTTTCTCTAGAGGCAACCATAGTAAATTTCAAGAAACTCGTCAGCCTATTAATTTGATGTAAGAACTCGTTCAACTCATGTTCTCCTGAATTCCAAATAAGGAAAAGGTCGTCAACAAATCTGGCATAAAACTTGACATGTGACTGGAACTGTTAATCATTTAGATAGGATTATTTGTAAAGTTAAGACAACACTTTTAGAGATGTTAGATGCGGGGAGACTTAATGCTGAGATGTTAGAATATTTTTTGATCAATGAACCAATGATGCCTTGTATTCAAGGTCTGCCCAAAGTTCACAAACATCCTAATAATCCCCCTATGAGACCAATAGTTGCTGGAAGAGGGTGGGTCACAGAACCTTTATCCCTATATCTAGAAACCAATTTGAAACCAGTAGTTGGTCAGTATGAGCATATACAGAAAGATACAAAACAGTTTTTACTTAAGCTGTATGATAGTATGAAAGGTGATCTAGAGAAAGAACTATTTATAATGGTAACTTTAGATGTCCAGTCGCTCTTTACTTGCAATACCAAATTTGGAAGGCATACAAAGTATTCGTAGATGTTTAGTTGAATATGGCAAATATACTAATACTCATATTGATATGTTATGTGATCTAATGAGATTAATACTCATTAATAATGTTTTTGTCTTCATGGATCAGGTATACATACAGAGGGATGGCGTAGCTATGGGCACTTCTTGTGCTAATAGCTATGCCAATCTAGTCATGGCAGATTGGGAAAGCACATGCCTCTTTAAATTAGATTCGTTCCAGTCACATGTCAAATTTTATGCCAGATTTGTTGACAACCTTTTCCTTATTTGGAATTCAGGAGAACATGAGTTGAACGAGTTCTTACATCAAATTAATAGGCTGACGAGTTTCTTGAAATTTACTATGGTTGCCTCTAGAGAAAAGATCTCTTTCTTGGATGTCTTTGTGGAGAGATTGCCCTCAGGCTTGTTGAATACAGGTGTGTTCAGAAAGATGTGTCATAGAAATGATTTGTTGCACCGTTCCAGTATGCACCCTAGATTTGTTTTTAGGAACATCTTAAAGGGACAGGTTATGAGGGCATCTCGTTTAAATTCATCCGATGCAGGCTTTGTTGATGAACTCTTGAATCTTGAACAAGCCTTTAATGATAGGTCCTATAGTCAGGATGATATAGCCAATGCTGTCACCGAAGTTACGGGCTTGAGGAAGGGGAGAGCCCAACCATATTTCTCTACTAGTGGCAGTTTTGATGTCCATCAAACTGATGTAAATGAACCTCAGGAAGTAGCTGGCGTAAAAGTCTGCGTTTACTATACTCAAGATGTAAATCAGATAATGGACACTTACCTAAGGTTTTGGAATATACTTACAGTAGATCCCAATATCCTTGAGGTAATTAGTGATAGACCCAGATTTACTTATAAAAACAAAATTCATTTACATAGAATGTTATGTGGACCAAATAAGTTACAACATATAGTCCATACAGCGACTAAGAATGGTTGCACGTGACCGTGTTATAAATGCAATTACTGTGAGTTTGTAGATGGTTCAGGAGGATTCACACATCCACTTACCAACAGATTTTATTGTTTTTATGTACAGGCCACTTGTGACACTCAACATATTGTTAATCTTGCGACCTGTTCAGCTTGTCCTGCATTTTATGTGGGCTAGACCGACAGAAAATTAAAAGAAAGGGTTAAAGAACACGTATATAATATTAGGATCAGATCAGACAAGAATGCCCTTTCCAAACATGTCACTGAGAATACGTCTGAACATAGGTTTAAGTTTCAAGTTATCCAAAGGAATTTCGTTAGTATTAGAAGAGGGGATGTCAGAAATATGACAGAAGAGATTGAAAGTAAATGGATCATTAGACTAAGGGCTGACAAGCAGCCTGGGTTAAATGATAGAGTTTCAATCAAACCTGCTCTAAAAGCAAGGAGGCTAAGGAAATAAATACGTAGGGTTGCTTTGTACTTGGACCTTCTTTTTAACAGGGAGTCGCTAAAGCCTAGAGTCGATATAAATTTGTTAATAAATATGCGGTGTTAGGTAAAAATGTGCCACACATTACATTTTAGTTACTGCTCTATTTAATACACAGGTTTTTACTAAAGTACATATTTATATATTTTTTATCAACATATTCATAGTTATATGCATTTACTTTTAACCTAGACAGATTGTATTTTTATAATATGATTTTTATGTGAATCGAATGAGATTATATTGTAATGTTTTAAACAGGCATGCGGAAGTGATGTTAATGGTGTGTAGACTATTTAAATGTTTGAATACTGAATCTTTTTAACTGGCCTGAAGAAGACTACATGGTGAAAGCGCTTGCCTTTTCATTCTGTCAATAAACAGATGTCACGTTGCTAGTTGAATTTCCTTTGGATTTATTCGTGGTGGATTGTGAATTGCTGTTTCAGAGTTTTTTTTTGTTGAGTTGTATTCGGCTGCATTTATTTTGCAGTTTTGAGCATATTGTTCTGCCTCCCTCCCGTTGTTCTTTAGTCTTTTCTTAGTTTGTTTTCTTCTAAACTGAGGGCACATTTTTTGTTTTCCATTTCCTGCAGGCATTCTATGGAAAGTTCTGTTGCATCTTCCTGTGGCACATTCTCTTCAATTTCATCCTGTGCCATCCATTGGTCTGTCATATGGGAACTCACTGGCCTATCACTTCTCAGCATTGAATGCATCAGAGTTTCCACAGTTTCCTGTTCCTTCCCTTGTTGTCCGTCTTCAAGTGAACATTTATACTGGTTACCTGTGGAAGGCTCCAAAATATCTTCATATATGGCACCAGACCAATTGCTTCCCATTCCACTGGTTTCCCCTTAATTTGGAGGTCCATTGCTCTATTCTGTCGTGGTGCTTTCTGAATTAGATTTTCTGCACTGGATCCTTCACTTCAGAGATACTCCATAACCTCAGTTTCTATTTCTTTAACTTCTCCATTACTAATCTCCTTTTCTTCTTCACCTCTTTGTCTTCTTATTTTTTGTATTGTAAAGTTTTCCATCTTCAGATTCCTTTGCCTGTATTTCTCTTCAAATATCTTTAGTGCTAGTCTTTTTGTATTGATTAGTTTTGCTTTCTCCTTTGCATAGATATAATAGATGTGGTTATCGTTCTATATGGAAGAGGAGATGAACCAGGATACCCAGGACTGTATTAAGTGACTTTGCTGTAGATAACTCAATAATAACCATCTGTTCTCTGAAAATACATAGACTAATGCTGTCACATTAAGATCAACTTCAATTTCAGAATAGCTTCCTAATGGTAAAGGCATATCTGGAATGTATGCATATAGGTTCATAGTTCTATGTTATATTCTTGGTGTGGTTAGAAGTTTTTCAATATCTTGTTGTCAATTATATTAATGATTCAGCATAATTTAACATGACCTGTTGATTACATATATAGACATTTCTAATCATGCTCCACTGTCTGTCATTTATTGTTACTTATTTACTTATAGTTAGCAATCTACTGTTACTGATAGACACGTCTCAGTTACTAAGACAAAATTAGTTTCATTGGCCTCATCACTATTTTCCTGTTCACTCAGTAAGAATAAAGTAATGGCAACCCACAAACCATTAAAAACTGTAATGTTTAGTTTACAAAGTGTGTACTCTGTTTACAGATGTCACTATTGCAGGTCCTGGAGAGCAAATGATTAAAAAGAACAATACTTTAGTTCAGAATGAATCCTGGCTTCATTTTAAAATATTTTGTAGACTATAACAACAAGCAGAAAAAAAAACAGCACTGTATCACCACAGGTAAATAAAATATACTTTAATCCCTATCACCTAAGTGAGATGCCCTCTAGGTAGAATGAAAAGTATGTTGAGAAAAAAGTCAGAGCATTTCTGCAATTAAGCACTGAGAAAAAAATAACAAACTATTAAGTCTTAAAGAACCAATGGTCAGGAGAATTGGTGGTATCAGGGAATACACAAAATTAAATAAGTAACCTGAAAAAAATATATAAAGACCATGGCAGGAAACATATAAATTCTGGGCTGTTATAATGAACATGGCAATTGATATTAGCAGACATTTAATAATGTGTTAAATTATTGACCTATAGCAGGCTGCACAGCAGGTACCCGTACCAAGTAAGGTTTCACTGTTCTGACAAACTAAACTAGCAAACTGTTTCCCATTTATTGCAGAAGTGAAGCATATTAGTGTTTATTCTAAAAAACATTCTTAAATGGAGATGAATAAAGTTGACCTGCCTTGTTGAAACAGTACTTGTCTGTACAAAAACATGAGTCTAGTAGGCAGTACTTTATCACATGTGGTAGAGCTTTGAGATTTTCTTTTTGTTTGATTATATATTTCAGTTTGCTAACTATAGTAGATATTTTAAAGGTTAATTTTAGTCTCTGCCCAAGAGTACAAAATCAAAGTAAATGAGACATTGTGCATTTAAATGAATAAAACACTTAAGCCAAAGTGAGTAAATACAACAATCTAGGGAAATATAAGGGATAATAAGCATTACAATAACAATACAAACAAGATGTGAAAATATTAGATTCTGAGAACATGAATGCATTTGCAATGCAACTTACCTCTGAATATGAACAGCTACTGATCAACATTGACACGCAGTGAGGCAGAAAATAAAATCTACCAACTCTATGCATATTTACAGCTAGTTGGCATATTGCACACTGAGACTAAATACATCTTCTTGCAGACTTGTAGACATTACTAAACAGTCTTAATTTACAGTGTGGTAGAAAACAACATTTAACGAATATTGCCAAATTTACAGCTGGACTTATCAAGCAGGAAGTTTGAAAGCTAAGAGTATTGCTTGGCTAAGGAATGCAGAAAGAAATGAAGTTTAAATGTATTTTTATCAATTTAATTTTATAATGGTAAACCTTGAAGTAGCAAAGGGATGTGGGCTGTTTTAAAAAAAAATAGGAGGGGATGGACAGGGATATGCAGAATGAGGTGAATGAGAGGCAGAAAGAGAAGGGGGGGGGGTTTATTAAGATGCTAGTAGTAAGATGGTATAGAAATAAAGAAAGTGAAATGTAAGTGAAAAAGAAAACCATTTGCCCTGAAGCTCGCAATGAGTCACGCACTTAGTGCAAATACATACAAGAATCTACCATGCCATACAGGAATCTCCAATGCAAAAGAAGAGAGCATTACACCACAGCTAACTCCTTTTAACTGCACCAAGCAAAAGAGGTGGAAGACCGTATTTGCTCAATTGCTATTGCCTTTGTGGCCTCTCCAACTGCACAAAGCAGAAATGTGTCAAGCTCCATACTAATAAGTGCCACTGTCTGAGTAGGAGACGGAGAACACTCCATCAAATTTACAGTTACTAATGGAGACTGCAAACAGAAGAGTGCTCACAGCAGGGACACTTCCAGGGAGTCCTTGGCTATGCTACTAGGAAGAAGATATTCTGAGAAAGAAACATAAAGAGACCTTTCTCCACCAAGCCTTCAACAACTATGTCTAACACACTGTTAAAGACTATGGGAGCTTGAGAAAACCCAGACAGTATCACTTTGCAAAGGAAAACCCAGATAGTAGCACTTTGTACTGGAAGTAAGGTCCTCCAAGAGAGAATTGGAGGAAACTTGCAAGCCACCAGAAGACAACACCTCTGCATCTTTTATATTATTATTTTGATTGTCACTGAAAGAAAGGAATGAAAAAAATTAAGGATTTGTTTAAAACAGTTTTTCCCTGCAGGATATGTGAAGCTCGGACTGTAAGAATTTTCACTGATGCAGCCAAAAGTCTCCTGGCAAAGCTAGCTTACTGTAAGTGCTTTCATAATGGAGACACTTGATATTTTCTGTTAATATCTCAAGATGTTTGCTTTACTCACTTTGACAGTGAAACAGTCTTTAATTGTTGAAATGACTTTACTAATCTCTAAAGTGTTTGCATCAGTTACATTTTCTGAATCGAGGGGAACAGCAGGTAACTTTTCAGTCACATCTAATATATTTGGTGCTGTCTGCAAGTTGTATGCAAACTATCACCACTCTTTTTTTTCTTCTCTTGTTTATATACTAGCTGTCTCAAAATTCTCTTCACATCAGATCCTTATCCAGACAATTAATAAATAATATAAATAAACAAAATGACTAACAGTCTCTGATGAAAGCATATTGAGGTGGACATACCTGACGCGTAAGAATTTTAACCAAAATATTTAAAAAAGGAAACCTTCTGCACACTTGTTCAAAATATGCTTCAAATGGCTTATTTTATGACTGATAATTTATGCACTAATATGTTTAGTGATTCTAATATTGTTTGGATGCTTACATAGATGTTTCCAAAATATACTATTTTATGCATGACTTACTTGCAGCTTGTATCTTCGAAGAGGTACATGTGTTAAACAAATGATTTATTGTTTACTCACATGATTTTCATTAACAGAGGACATACCAGCTAATGACTGGACCTATTTCTAAGACTTTTACATTTCTTGCCTGAATTAAAACAACTATAGACATTAATGTGTTGTTCTGTGAACATTAGTAGTCACAAAAGAAGATAAAAGTTACAAGTGAGCAATTGTTTTCTTCCAGCCTGATTACTTCCTTACAGCCCTAAATAAAACTGGGTAATGTCTCATTGGATAGGGAAGAAGAAGAACAGGCTGAACATAAAAGTAATTCAACAGCTTGGTGTATAACAAATACAATTTCTTTTGAATTAAAAGTATTGAAAAAGGTGGCTACCCTGCGGAGTCTGTGTTCCTGTTAAATTAAACACCACATATACTATTGTTATTCTCAAGTATGTTTATATGTTATCATCATTGAACTGATTATGAATTAAAAAATAAAAGTTGCTTCCAACAGGATAGACTGGGAGAAAGCACAAGCCTTACATGGTAAGATGTGCAAAGAATTATAGTTGGAAAAAATAATAAAATTAAAAAGAAAAAGCAAAAGAATAAAAATAGCTAAGTCCATTCAAGACTGTTTCAGTCATCAAGAATTCTCAGGCCAAGTTAAAAAGAAGTCAAGGAAAAAAACAACTAATGCAAACTTGATTAAATCTAGTCAGGAAAAAGTACACGATTATCAGCTTTGCAACATTATGTAGTTTGCCAAATAAAAAAGACATCAATCAGCAATGGGTGTTCCCATTCGAGGAAGCCAGCTTCAAAGGATACAGCCCAGACAACTATTCCAAGTGACTCTCAACTCTGGCTGAAGATATTTTACAGGGAGCAGTTGGCTCTTTATAAAAGTAAATGTAATTGCAGGGGACATGGAATAAATAAGCATTTGTGATCATTCAATATACAGTTTCAGGTGGAAGATATGTACAGCGGAAGTCCAAAGCAGAAAAATCTAATTAATACTCAGAAGTGCCAGTGTCAGAAAATTAGCTCTGGCAAACCACATTTTGCCTCAGAACTTTGATGAGGGTGAAACTGAGGACCATAATTGCATTACTCGGCTCTATCACTTTTGATAGGCAAGGATGGTCTTCTGTACTGTGCATCAAAAGGTCTGGACCCAGTGAACATGGGAATCTCTTTTGTGATTCTCAGAAGGCTATCTTGGGTGATATTAAGATTAACAGCTGATCTTCCTGGCTCTGTAAAATACAGAGATAATATGTTGACTATAAACCAGACACTAAAGTTTCGTTATAGGTTTGGGAGACAGAAAAGTCAGGTAAGGAAAGTTGAAAATGAGTGTTCAGTGTCAAGTCACCCATCCTAAGGGGAGGGAACAGTGTACCATGCATGGCATTGAATTAATCAAGGCCAGAGAGATGAGTTTGGCAATCCCAGATGATAGCAGCCATTGTTGCATGTGGTTGGAAGTGTGCACTAACAACACAAAAGTGTAGGATACGTCTTGCTGATATGGATGCTTGTGTCAGCCACCAAAGATGATAATGTGTTGGGAATGTCAGGGGCAAAAAAAAATACCTATATGAATATCCAGATGATTGTCCCTCTAGTTGGCTCTTACTAGCAATAACCAGAGGAGTGGAATAAAAAGGCTCAAGACACATTGGGTTAGTCTTGGTTGTTGACAAGTACAGAGACAAAAAGAATTAAAAAAAATCAACAGAAGACCTGTATGAGAAAAAGAGACAGAGTATGATGTTGCAGTAAAACTATGAGTTTTCCTTATCTTTATTTGTCTGAAAATGTTGCAAGAACTACTGGTATTTCTGCACAAACATTCACTAGACTCTTGAATCTGAAGTCACTACACTGGTACCCCACATAAAATGATACTGGGTTGGACCCTTAAATTCTTCTGAATGAGGAATAAAAGTACTTAATTACAGTACTGGAGGGTCAAAAGCCCACAAAAAATTAACAAAAAGTGTGACAGTAGTATGTAGTTATGTAGTTACAAGCTCTGTAAAACATTTAAAAAATATGTGAAACCTAAAACAGAACAGTTAATTGTATAAAAGGTTAGGGTGTTGTCTGCAATGTATTGTACAATTTTTTGGAGAGGGCTCTGACTGCTGCGATACTCTTCACTGTTAAGGTAAGTACTTCAGTCAATTCTATCACTCCTCTTGCTGTTTTATTTTAATCTTTCAAGAAGGAGTGTTTAAATTAATCAGAACATGTGGGCAGCACTCCCAGCAATACTATAGGCATTCCAAAGCAGGAAGAAAAATGTCCAAGTGGTCCTTATAGGATGTCAAAAAAAATGCATGAATTCATGAGAAGCTATTTCATATATATCCTGTTCAGAAAGTTTATAAAAAAAAACTTGTGTGACAGCATTTGCTCTGATGCATTCAGGCCATCCCACAGATTTTTCAATACTTATGATAAAAGTGATGCCCTTATTAGGTCATTTAGATATGTTTTCCTTAATGGCAAGTAACCTTTGTTTGTTCATTGCAAAAAATAGCAAAATATCTTTAAATTTTGAGGAGGCATTTCTGCATAGACTATGTAAAAGCACAATTATTTTTTTTCTTGTTTTCTAGTTCAGGAAAAAAATACTTGTAAATGAATATGACACATGGTCCTCTGTGAGGTTTTAGATAAAATATTAAAATTTCTTTTTTTTTTAATGGGACCTTATTTTGGTAGGATATTTTTGATATCTGCCTCTTGCTGGTATCAGTATGGCACAGAGTGGGAGTGGTCATACCACAATACAAAGGTATGTGACTATCATATTAATAGAAATCAAACACTAAAAATCCAATGCCAAAGAACCAAAAATCAATGTTTATTGCAAAGCTTTCGTGTCACAAACACCCTTCCTCAGTGCTACTATTATAAGAATAAAAAATACAACATTTAAATAGGAGTTCTTGCAGAAACGCATGATTACAACCAGCCTATCACATAATACCATTAATACCCCATCCCCTATAACACTTTAAAGCTTTATGACAATATATAAAACATATATAGAAAATATGCATGAAAAATATATATAAAAATATATAAAAATATATATATATATAAAACTATAGCCTTTCAGCCTGTTTTCTAACTAAAATAGGCTTATAGCTAACAACATTGTTTAAACCAGGTGACAAATCTGCCTGTAGCATTGACTGTATAGTATAGTATTGATAGTATGTAGCATTCATACTCCTTAATTAAAACTATATTGTTGATATTACCACCCCTACTACTACTATATACTACATCCATAGCTCTAAACTACTTAAATTGATGTTCTTGACCCTTATCAGAAATGTTTACTTAACACATTAGTTCTAACATTTCTTCTAATAGCAGACTTATGTTCAACTATACGTTCTCTTAATTTCCTTGTAGTTTTTCCAATATAAAATGATGAGCAGAAAGTACAAGTAGCTAAATATATGACATTAGTAGTGTTACAATTCGCTGAACAGTCAAATGTATATTCTTTGTTAGTTGTGGGATGTTTAAAACTATTGTTTTCTGTATAAATGTCCACACAACAACTGCAGTTCAAGCATTTTGAAGTACCTGGTTTACTCAAAACATTCTTTGTTCTGTTAACTTGTAAAACAATCCTGATAATACAACTTTCTCTTTAAATATTTTGGTTCCTATAAGCAAAAAGCAGTCTATCTGTTGTGGTCAACATTGTTGTGATGCAGGCATTGCAATCAAAATTGTCTAATTTCTTTCTTTGATTTTCTTCACTTCAGCAGTTTTTGAATTAAACATAGTTAAATATCTTATCTTGTCATTTTTATTCATCTGTGTCAATGATACACTAACATTACCATCTAAAAATATTGGCTTAGCATTAGTGTACCTTTGATCACAAACTACCTCATAGATCTCTTTCACTTGTCTAACATCATAGCCACTTTCATAAAACGCTTGTATCATATCCTCTGCCTGTTGCCTAAATACCTCATCTTCTGTATTAAGTCTACTTAATCTAGTCAATTGTGATTTTAATATTCCTGTTAATACATGAGGTGCCTGCATGCTATGTCTATTAACATAGCAATTTACTTGAACATCTTTCTTATGTATCCTAGTTTCTATTTTCCCTTCTATATTTCTTATCTCTACATCTAGAAAAACTATCTTTTCATTAGAACTCTACTTTAAACTTCAAGAAACTAGTGGTAGAGTTTAAATAAGCAACATACATATCTAGCTCTTGTAGCATACCTTTCCAAACGAGAAAGCAGTCATCTACAAACCTCTAATAAAAAATGACATTATTATTAAAAACATTTTGTTCACTGTAAATAAATTTCTTCTCCCATTCATATAATACTAAATTAGCATAGGTGTTACCCATGGGAGTACCCATGGTTACACCTGCCAACTGCAAGTAAGGTTTATTATCAAAAAAAAATGTTTTAGTCAACACTAACCCCTGGATTTACTAATCTTCCGTGCAGGACTAGTCTAGTCCTACATGGAAGTGTCCACTTAGGAGTAGGCGTAAGCACAGATAAGCAGTAGTAAGCATATGTAAGCACTAGTAAGCGTGTGCAAGTGCGTTTCGCGGGGTTAAGCACTGCCGACACAGATTAAGCAAAGGAGAAGCAAACTGGGTGTAAGACAGTGTGATTGGAAGTTAGCAGCGCTTACCTCTGCGCAAACCCACTTACAACCACCTTAAAGTGCCTTAAGCACACCATTTCCAACAGCTGGTGTCCTGCCCAGCAACAAAACAAACAGTTCCTGCAAGGCCGGAACCCAAGACCATGCACACCATACACAAAATGATTTACCACTAAGCCATGCCAGATATGCCTAAATCATATGTTGTCAAAAACATAACCCCAGCCCAGTCATGCAACAGTACAGAGAATGTATACTTGCAGCTAGATGGATGTGTGTGTGCAAATATATTACTATCTAAATGGATACAACATATCTATAGATGTAGTCACATATATATATACATATATATTATATATCATATATAAGAAATATCCATATATATATATATATATATATATATATATATATATATATATATATATATACACAAATATATGAACAGATATACATGCAAATGCCGACAACTACACATATATAACTTTCTTAGGTGGCGTAAACTATCGTACCTTGCTGGCTAGGCTTACATAGGCCCTCGCACCGATAGCCTAGTACCTACCGATGAACCTATATATATTTCAACATCTATATGTCCACATATACACAGCAAGTTACATATATGTATGCAGATATATGTCTTTGTAGGTATATACGGACATAGTTAGAAATATGTAAGCAAATATATATACCCACATATGTATATATGGCCAGACATCTGTAGATAGCAATGGTAGATTAACAGACACATATATGTCCACATGTGAATGGGCTTGAGAGGCCCCAAGAAATATACATCACGTATGAATTGCCATAGCCCCTGCCAAACATGTCTGCCCTGCAATACACTACCAAGCTCATTGTATTGTATGTGTGTCATTGAAATTGGGATTTAAATTAGCCCTCTGTTATGTTTCACATGTTGACATCACATCCCCCTCTCCCCCACCCACTAGGTGGGCCGAACAGTACAGGCCCATCCAACCAAGACCATCCCCGACCCATACATTCATTACCCATAGTTCTGCTTCCCCACACCAGCTGCACACATGCAGCCACCATCCCTACCCTGGTTACTGGCCCGTAGCTACCACACCACCACACATTGCCCTCCCACCTCTCCCCCCCCAGGACCCATCCTGTATGTTGTCCCGACTGAAGTATCATAGGTCTGGCACATGCTGTAGTCCATGCACATAGCCATGGGTACCTTTGTAACTCTGGGTGTAGGCAAACGTTTAATACCCAATGATTGGGTTGTGCCACATGGGATGAATGTTACCCTGGTACTAACAATAGATTTCATGTGTGACTTAGATTACACTAATGGCTTTAGTTGTTGGTATCGCAAAGCATATGTGGCACACTTGTAATAGGTGACTCTATTGTCAGGCACACTGATGTCCCGCTCACCAGACTGAACAAGGAGAAGGTCACTGTAAGCTGCCTGTCGGGTGCCAGGATCCGCCACATAACACAAGCACTCAAGTCACTCCAAAGCAAGTACAAATATGACTCCATCATTGTCCATGCTGGTGTGAATGACCTGAGATGTACCTCCCTGGACTACATGAAAAAAGACATAGAGGAGCTCTTTGATCATGTAGCCCAGGCCAGTATGACCCTGACCTTGAGTAGCATCTTACCCTCACCAAGAATGATGCCACAGTATAAAGACAAAATTATCAATTTTAACAATTGACTAAAGTATTTGTGTCATTCAAAGGGGATCCAGTGTCTGTCAGCCTGGGATGATATGCTCGACAAGCTACGTTGTTTCACTAGGGACAGCTTGCACCGGTCACCCCTGGGTTTTCAAATACTGGCAAAGGCTCTTGCCTCCCCCATAGTGCCTTTTTTAGGCAAGGCTCAAAAGACAAACCCACCTCCATAGACAAATCAAAGAAAAAAAAAACTAAGGGTAATGCTGCTCAACGCCAGAAGTCTAAACCTCAAGATGCATGCACTCGAGACTCTCCTCAGTATGGAGAATATCGATATCTATGCAGTAACAGAAACCTGGTTCAAGGCTCCCGAGAGCACACCAGCACTAACAGGTTATACTTCATACCATGCTTTCCAGCCCCAAAACTCAGACCGAACCACAAAAGGAGGGGGAGTATCCATATTTATCAAAGATACCCACACCTCCAGGTTAGTGGCACTGCATGAAGCATCGGAGACCATCCATGTGCAACTAACAGTGGGCAAAACTGCCTTTCAGTTTGTAGTCTGCTACAGACCACCCTCCCAAACATGGGAACCTCACTCGGCTTTCCTGAGAACACTGGATAATATGAAGGTGTCTCCAAACACCATTATATTGGATGACTTCAACTACCCAGACATTGATTGGGAAAACTACTCAAGCCCAAACACCCTTGCCCAACGGTTCCTAGAATTTATAAACTCAAATGCTATGGAACAACTGGTCACCACTCCCACAAGAGGGGAAAACATATTGGATCTGGTCATCACCAACATGGGGTCTCTATGTTCCACACCAGAGGTATACCCCTCATTGGTAAGATCAGACCATAAACTAATCTCACTGGACATCCATATTCCATCCCCACCCCTAGCCAAGGAAACCACAGTGAAGAACTTCTCAAAAGCAAACTTCACACTTCTCAAAACTGAGATGGAATCCTTCAAAGCCCCCCGGGCCAGTGGAAAATATGGCCCAAAATGCAGAATCCTTTACAAAAGCATTCTATGGACACCTGCAGGAATGCATGGAGCATGCTACCCCAAATAAAACCAAGACTCATTCCTCCAAAGGCAGGAGACCTGTCTGGTGGACCCTGGCCATAAATAAGCTATACAACAGAAGGAGAAAGCTACTACATGATGGAGCAAAATCCCAAAATGGGAAGGTGTCTCTGACCAGTACTAGCAAGAAACTACGATCCCTCATAAAATCATCTAAGGCCAGCTTCGAAAGAAAAATTGCACAAGACACTAAATATAATCACAAGGCCTTCTTTAGTTATGTCAGAAACCTGGGAGGCAACTCCCAGATATGCTCTGAGTTAGTGCAAAATGACAAAAAATACACTGAACCCACAGACATTGCCAACATCCTGGCAGAAAGGTTCAGTACAAACTTCTCCCCCCCTTCCCCCCGAAAAGAGCAAATGTCTATCCCAACAGAGTGTAGCCTTCCTGAGATCACAGATGCACAGGTGAGAGCTGCCCTCTCCAAAGCAAAAAACACAGTATCAATGGAACCAGACGGTGTCCCGGGCTGTGTCTTACATGAGCTCCAAGAAGAACTAAACCCTCATATAAAGTCACTGTTCAGTCTCAGCCTTACTACAGGATATGTACCCAAGGAATGGCTTACAGCAACAGTAGCCCCACTCCACAAAGGTGGTGCCACAACAGACCCCGCAAACTATTGCCCTATAAGCCTGACTAGCCTGGTCTGCAAAGCTATGGAGCGTATCATCATGGAAATCATAAACAAAGACATTGGGAACCTCCAGAGACTGGCTCCTACCCAATTCAGCTTTTTTAAGGGCAGATCTTGCCTCTTGAACCTGGTCGACTTCTTTGAAACAGTTACCAAAGCCATAGATGAAGGGAAGGTAGTCCACACAGTCTACCTGGACCTCACAAAAGCCTTTGACACAATAACCCAGTAGGGCATCACAAATAAGCTCACCAGCTTAAATATCAACCCCTATGTCACAAGATGGGCTGCAAACTGGCTCAGGGATAGAATCTACATAGTCAGAATAGCAGGTGCCATGTCAGACTCTAAACCAGTTACAAGTGGCGTCCCACAAGGCTCAGTCCTGGGACCTCTCTTGTTTGGTATATATTTCTCAGAGGTACAGGCTAACATGGGTGGACTATGGCTGAACAAGTTCGCAAATGACTGCAAACTGGGTGCCGTAATCGACTCTCCGGCTGACACAAGCATCCTCCAAAAAGGTCTCACAGAGACGGAAAACTGGTGCCAGAGCCATGGCCTAAAACGAAATGCCAAAAAGTGCATAGTTATCCCCTTTGGGAAAAACAAAGTGCCCACAAATTACCACATAGGTGGTAATCCATTAAGTACGGAAGAAGTAGTTAGGGACTTGGGGACCCAAGTAGATAGCAAGCTCTCCTTTGACAATCACATTGCCAAAGTGGTTAGAAAGACCTTTTATATAGCCCACCTTATCATGGAAGGATTCACATCTAGATCAAGAGAGGTCATTGTATCCCTCTATGCATCACTTATCAGGCCCATAATTGAATACAATGCCCCATTTGGGATGTACCTTACCCGACACCTACAGCAACTGGAAAGACCCCAAAAGTACCTCACCAAGAGGATCAAGGGGCTCAAACAGATGCCCTATGCAGCTCGGCTAAAGAAACTCCAGCTCTACTCAGTTGCGTACCGCCTACTCAGAGGCGATCTGTGTCTGACATATAAAGCCATGTCCAACCCAGAATTAATGGACATGCTTCACCTCAGGAAATACAAATCCCTTAGAGTTACATGCTCCAGGGACTTGAACCTCAGCACAGAAATAAATAGGACATGCTGGAGGGACAGATTCATACTCCAGTGGCTCCCCTCACTCTGGAACAAAATCCCAATCATTTTAGGCAGAGCCCCTCACTAACCCTCTTCAAGAGAAATCTTGACGAGTGGATGGGAGATCGTAAGTTTACCCCTGGGATCTCTTCTGTGTCCCTGCTTGACAGAGGTACAGTAAACTAACCTTAAAAGGGCTACCTTCTGTGACCTACTATACAGAGGCACAGTCAACGAATCTAAAAGGGTGGCGAAAGCCAGACACACTCTGGCTAGGTTTATAAATGCTCTAGGGCAGATAGCCTAGTATCAACCTATGAACCTATGAACACAAGGTTGGCTGTAATGCACATGAAACACAGTATCCAGCAATACCAGTCTACATTACAGGATATGTAGCTAAATATGTAGAGTTATGTGTGTGTCTGTGTGTGTATACCCATAACTAAATATATATATATATATATATATATATATATATATATACCTCTCCCTCTCTGTAGTACAAATGTATACATACATAGACAGACATATATATAAATACCCATATATAGATATATACATATGCAGACACCCATACATCCACACATCGTCAGATATATATACAGCAATATATATATATATATATATATATATATATATATATATATATATATATATGTATGCATACATATATATGTGTGTGTGTGTGTGTGTGTGTGTGTGTGTGTGTGTGTGTGTGTGTGTGTGTGCGCGCATGCGTGCGTGCGTGCGTGTGTGTGTGTGTGTGTGTGTGTGTGTGTGTGTGTGTGTGTGTGCATATATATATATATATATATATATATATATATATATATATATATATATATATATATATTTATATATATACACACACAGATATATAGTTATGATATGATACAGCACTTAGGAATGACATATGTTCACAGGCCGTGCCAATGGGGGTGAGGGGCCCAGTCAACAAACATGTAACACGTAGCATCCCCCCCTCCAGTCAGACAGGGGAAACATACAAACAAACACACAAACAATGTAAACAATCCACTGCTCCCCAAACCACAGGCAGGACACAACCAGTGGGGGGAACACTGTGGACCTGCCAAGTCTAATCTTGCAACAGAGGCCGGAGCATCCCTTACGGGACACCCCAAAAATTGATGATGATCGGAGTCAGTCCCTGCAACGATTTATCTATGCAGGCCATGTACATACACGGACTACAAGGTTGGGCAAGCCTGATGACCCATGGGTCGAAACAATGTATGACATGGGTCCTGAGACGTGGAGACTGGGCAGTGTGGTTAGACCTGACCTGCACCCACAGTAAGGATGAGTGTTGTAGAGGAGGGGCTGGTGGAGGAACTATGGGTATGCAATTATGGGCCTAGGCATGCAGGTGTTGGCTGGTGTGGTTCTATTTGGACCGACGCAGGGGTGTAAGCAATAGTGCGAATTGGGAAGAGCCTCCGCCTAATGAGCAGCCATTCCTGGTACAGGTCCCACTGCAGCACAGTCTATTTTACATGGCAAAGTACGGTATAACCATATGTGTTGTTTCAAAACCCACTGCATAACACCAAAGAACACATGGCCGCAACAGCCCACTGTAGGCATGTAAGCCAATCTAATTGGCATCACAAGTTATTATTGTAGTCTTTGCCCCCACCCAGGGGTGTGAGTGTCCAACGCAAACTCCAAATGCAGTGTATATGCACAGCTGTTGCTGTAGAAGACATGGCCAGCTGTGGACCTTCCCTGCAGCCTTTCTGCACATCCCTGGATAATTCCCCTACTAGCACCCCCCTTTGTGCCCCATGAACACCACTTACCTATCAACCCCTGTTCCATTTCTATTAATGTTTAAAGTTGCATGTAGGTGACACCCTCTTCCCCAACTATATTGCCAGAATCTGGACCCCCCAACCCACATGTATTACCTCAGCTGTCCCACAGGACACATGTAAATAACAAATGAAGGAACACCACAAGCACACCTGGATCAGCACAGGCTCACCACCATGCGAACCCCCCCCCCAACTTATACTCTATACCACTACATCAACTAGTGGAACTGACATCTCTTGTCCTGCCTCGTATACAAATCCCAACATCCAACAAACCTTCCCTATTGCTCCCCATCCAATTATTCCAACAGGCTACTATACAGTTACAATGTCACCCCCACTACCTACCTACCTACTCCTTTACTATTCCCCTCTACTGTTCCACACAGGTATGGAATAATTAAACCTACCCCAAATACCTGCGTGTAACCTATCCAGAACTGTTAAACTGGAATCCAACTTCACCTTAAACTGACCTTTGTCAACAGTCATACCTGACATGTAAACCTGACCTAAGCATGTATAATGCCGACATGTTAATGTAAAATAAACATGAAGAATGGGGGATGTAGCTATATTATATCTGTTCCTCTCTATGAATGTGAACACCTCAGTATTAATTGGAATTAGTAACTGGGGTCACTGTGGAGCTCTACTCCCCAGGTCACCGCTAAAAATGGACAAGCATCCAGTCAGATTGTCCTGGTCCACAAATGTAAACTAAATACATGAAGTAGTGTGGGTGTACGCAGGGGCAAGTGGGTGTAAGCCTGTTTGGGTGGCGGTAAGCAATTACCACACTGGGTAAGCAATGTAGATGCTATCTCAGTGCAAGACACCACAACCAGAGGTCAGCAATGCTGAGCCTTGTGCAAACCAGCGCATACCCACCTGCAATTGCTCTACAGTGCCTTAGTCACTCTGTAGCCAACAGCTGTCATCGTGGCCATTAACAAAATAATCTGCACTGCCAGGTTGCAACCTCTCGACCCTGCACACTATAGTCTACGTGAGTTCCACTAAGCCATGGCAGATACACATTCAACTGCTGTGATCACAAATATATCATCCAGCATAGTCATCCAACTATATAGGAAATGTATGTAAGTGTGTAGATTAATACCAGCAAACATGTGTACATTGCTCAACCACAGTATTACAAGCAGTCTATGTGCATCAAAGAACAGTACCTGCCCAATCATACTGTGAGAACAGTAGTCTTGCATAATACCGTAGAAAATAATGAAAAATGGTGCACACTGTGGGAGCATGTGGGTGTGCTTCATGTACAGAATGTCACAACTGGGGCATTGGTTCCATGGACCTGGGAGATGAGGCTGGCCAGGTGTGTGAGCAAACTGCTGCTTCTCAAAACTCTGGCAGGATGCTACCAGTGGGAGAAACAGTGTAGACAAGCTAGGTCTACTCTTGATGCAACAACAGGTCCGTCCCTGGCGGGATGAACCAAAAGTTGTGGGACACATCAATGTCTCCACCAGTATCGGAGGAGGAGCAATGGAAGACTCATATGTACGTGGACTAAATGGATGAAGAGCCTGCAGATGCTTGGATAGAGACAGTATACTGGAGGAGTACCAAGACATGCAGAGAGGGAAATATGTGGAGGTGTGGTATGGCAAGGCTAGCAACTGGAGAATGGATGGAAGCTGTGCACATGGAGCTCGCGGGCCAGGGAAAGGGAACATGAGTATGACATTATGGTAGAAATATGCAAATGAAGCAGAACAGCAATAGTGCAGTGGGCAGAGCATCTGCTTAATGCGCACACATTCCTGGTTCAAGTCCCACCGCAGCACATTCTATTTTCCATGTGAAATTTGTGTATCAACATTGTTTTGCTGCATAACCTACTAAATAACATTTATATTTGAACAGGAGTATTGCATTAAATGCATATGTGAAGTGTCAGTGTCATAATGAATAAGGCACTATTAAGCAGGTGTAAGTACAAATAAGCAGTAGTAAGCATAGATAAGCAGTAGTAAGCGTGTTTGTGTTTAAGTGCGTTTGCGCAGGGGATAAGCATTACCCACACAGATTAAGCAAAGTAGAAGCTAACTGAATGTTAGAAACTGTAACTGGAGATTAGCAGTGCTTAGCTCCGCACAAACCCATGCAAACCCGCTTACAACCACTTTAAAGTGCCTTAATCACTCAGTATCCAACCGTTGATGTTTTGCCCAGCAACAAAACAAACAGCTCCTGCAAGACTCAAACCAAGGATGCTGGACACCATAGACAAAGTGATTTACCACTAAGCCATGACAGATACAAAGAAATCTGATGTTTTCTAGTCCAGTCATGCAACAGTACAGAGAATGTTTACCAACATCTAGATGTATGTGTGTGTAGATATATTAATATCTAAACAGATACAACATATGTATATATATATATATATATATATATATATATATATATATATATATATATATATATGTCTACAACTATATACATATATATCAATATATATGCACATATATACATGCAAATGCCTACATCGACACATATATGTGTCTACACCTGTATGTCTACATATACACAGCCCGTTACATATGTGTATGCAGATATATATCTATGTAGGTATATACGGACATAGTTATATATATGTTAGCAGATATATATATATATATATATATATATATATATATATATATATATGCATATAATGCCATACATCTGTAGATAACAATGGCAGATTAACAAGCACACATATGTCCACATGCACCGTTAATGGGGTTGTGAGGCCCCACACACTATACGTCTTCTTTGAATAGGCATCCCCCACCCAGCCAAACATGTCCGCCCTGCAGTACACTACCAAGTGTTGCAGATCTCATAACCAGAACCTGACATGACATGGCCACAAGATGTGAACAGTAAGCCATCCCACCTGTATGATGTCAGGCTGGTATTATATCATGCAGTACAGTCTGCCTCCCATAGGAAATGTAATATGTGAAAGCCATCAACATCCCCAGGATACAGATACACAGACACAGATATGCAGATACAGATATATATATATATATATATATATATATATATATATACATGTGACTACACATACACGCGCAGATATATGTACAGTAAGATACATATGTAGAAGGTGCACACAATATGGAACAGCCACTATACCTACAGTTAACACCTGAACAATTGGACACTGTATGGGCCACCCATACATATGTCAATCGTTGCCTGCAACATATACCCATAGAGAGGTCATAGGAAAGACACCACACACAGGTTTGCAGAAATGGAAAACCTTTAATTGTGTACTATTATAGTTCTATATGCCATGTCGTATAGTTATTCAGACACTGACAACCATATAAACAGAGTACTGCAACCGTGAAACAGTTACACTAATACAGTAGTCTGTAAAGGTTCACAGCTGTTGCTGTCCAGGGCAAGCCCTTCAAATTGTAAAATAATGAAGACAGACTGGGCCACAGGATACCAAACAATCAACAGTATGTAATGCAGGTGTATAGTTCAGCAGCCTCTATCTACACTCTGTACAAACTCAGTAGGTGGTAAAGACGTTATGTGATCAAATGGGCTGTAACTGTTACATAACAAGGCATAACTGACACCATCACGAGCACACCAAAAAACAGAACAGCCTGTATGGCAGGATGCAGTAGGCTTGTATTACCCCAATTCATGTAAGTAATGTAAATATAGGTGACGGTACTGTACATCCAGATACCTTACGGCAGCTCACCCCTGATACCCCCACATTTTGTAGCAGCCTAGGTCATTTATGGTGCTCCCCCTCCTAGACTGAATAATACAGGGCCATATACCAATGTTACATACACCGGCCTCTGGAGTGCATAAGGGCACACATGTATTGTGTAGGTGATGCCCACACATATATGGCCCCAGCCCCACTGTATGTGTGGGGGATACAACAGCAGTGGACTGATGGCAGCAATGGCAGTGTGACATACTCACAGCCCACTACAGAACAACCCTTGACAGCATGACATATGTGCATAGTTTGGTATGTAGGTGGAGGACAGAGGCTGGAACACAGGCACATATGTGGAAAACCATTGCCATACACTAAGCAAGTTGCTGGTGGTACAGGATAGTCTGCAACATACCTGTAGTCAGGGAATTTAGGTTAGAAACAGAAATGGATGTAGCCATGTACTGATATCACTCAACACACACACTGCCAGTGTAATATCTGACACAGGACCTGTGTGGTGGACAGGCAAAACATGATAGGCATACCTCTGTCCAGCAAGAGGATAGGCCCACAGTTGTGAGCTATGCAGACAGACTGCATTCCAAGGTAAACTAGTATATACACACACACACCCTGTAACACCAGTACTATACAAAGCATAACACAACTCTACTCACAGTCTGTCTGTAGTTCCTGAACTTCCTACAAATATGTGGCTGCCCTGAGTGTGCCAATTCTCCTGTAAGTGGTATTGCTACCTGCTGTCTGTAACACTGATGCCCACACACAGGAAGGATGTCCATCACACAGGAAATGTAAAGGGACCACGCCCACATGATGTAGGGATGTATAGTGGGGTTGCCATGACAGTGGTAATCTGAAGTACTACACATGTGTAATCATATATATATATATATATATATATATATATATATATATATATATGGCTATCTGGATAAGTATGTGTGCATGTATTTCCACCATATGTCCTGGACATGGAGTGTAGCCCTACCCCAGCCCCTATAGTCCCAAAGTCATAGTGCAAGGGGATATCAGGTATGTATAGCAGGTATATTAGTACACTATTGCTACTGTCATTGGGATTGTCTTCACAGACATGGTGTGTGTGGGAGGTCACATCTGCTTATAACGTGTGTCATTCGCTACTGACAGACATCCTAAGGATATCATTGTAAAGTACCGCTGCTAGCATGAAATGCCCCTGTGGACTGCAGAAGAGATATTGGCCAATATATGTGGACACACCCTGTACAGTCCAGAGGTATACACATAAGCCCTTAGTGCACAACATTTGTACCATGCCTGACAATATGGATGTAGACAGTCATGTAGATGGGTATAACGTATAACGTCTGATATACATTTGCCACCATAGGTTATGCATTCACACACTCCTGTCTGGCCTGACACATAATGACCACTGGTACAGGTGTGCCATGGCCACATACTACCCACTAGATATTGACATACATCTGTACAGCATCCCACTGCTCTGTCTGACATACATGACTTGTAAGGGAGGCCCGGCAGCAGTACATCTGGCAAGTATCGGCACATGACATCTCACTGGGTAAGTACACTAAGCTGCTAGGCATGTAACAATGCACTGTGCAGTCTACATGTAGACTGGCTCAGCACTGGCCTACATCTCCTATGGGGGAATGCACATGTTCTTGCATATATAGCAGGCTCAACAAACATTCACAACACAGGGTAAGATACACCTGTGTGAAAGTGCATAACCACAACCAACGTGTACACAGCCACAGCCACATATGGTAAGCTAGCATAATATTACAATATATGGCCTATCTGTTCTATACCATCCTCATATGTGCCAGTCACAGACTGACCCTGCATATACTGGGTTGCTACACAGTTTGGTCTGACGGCTGTCTGTGGTATGGGACATATGTGTGTATGGCCCTACAAAAATGTACGCCAATACAGTACCATACAGTGGGGCAGCATGTAACATCAGATAGGAGGGGAACTAGAACAATGACATTTACCACAGTTTGTACACAGGCTAAAGTACATATTAACAATACACACACTGTGGACATTCACCATAAGTACACAGACCTCAGTACTGTACAAACATCCACAGAATGTCCAGGTTATGTCATGAAATATAACCCCTACTGTACTTAACAAGTGTAGCAGTCTGATATATCACTGGCTTGTTATCAGATATGATGACACTAATTATGGTGTACAGCACATATGTACCACTTCCTGCATAACATAGCTACAAAGGTTGACAAAGATGTGGCTGGGAGCACATACACAAGGCCAATATTGACATGTTGATGTGATAACCTCATACATTTACTGTTGTAATGGGGTTTGTTGCAACATATGCCCTATGAGGGATATGAAGTCAGTAGCTGTCACGGCCTTCACCATCTACAGAGTACAATCCTCACACTACTTTCTGCAGTCCACAGATAGATGCTCCGTGGGTAGCATATGAACCGAAAGGCACAACACTGCCCAGTCTGCAGATGACCCTGCAGATGGGGATTCCTCATAAACATGGAACTGACATGGCAGGTATTGAGACATGTATGACAGCCATATCTAGTCAAACACTGTGAAACCAGCATTACTCCAAATGCAGTATAGCAGCACTTACAGTCTGCAGTCAGGTCCGGCACTTCCTCCTCCTATTTGTTGCCCTCTTTCCACAGTGTATGTTGTCAGAGGTAAATTCCCAATCCATCTGAGATGCTGTTTGACAAACAAAATATCTAGTTCCTGCTCACAGTGTAAAGGGCCAACACCACCATGATGTTCTTAGATATTGGAGTGTGTTTCCATGCAATTGGCTATGGGAATGTTACCACAGCTGTTCCGCATGTAATCAGCTAGGGTAGGGCTGCAATTCGTGCAGAGGCCATCAGCTGATCATGAGCATCACTTAAAATACACATATACACACAAATACACATGCTGCTGCCTAAGCAAAGCATGTATGGGTCTCCACATCCACCAGAGAGGGAGTGAGAGAGGCAGACAGAGGCAAATACATGTCAGGGAGGGGTGGGAGAGTAAAACTGAAGCATGTTTGTGTCACACACCTACCAGCACAGGCTATCAAACCCCCAACAACAATGTAGTGCTATCACAGTTTGATGCAGTTATTGGATGTGCCACATGAGTTGTGTGTTGTGGAGCACTCAGAACATATATGTGATGGTGAGTGACATCTGCAACAGGGATATGGTAGCTATATGGTTGGTGACATACACGTGCCTGTCTGCATGAACAGGTGCCAGTGTCGATACAGCCACACTCTCACAGGGATGCACACACATTTACACACTTGGCAGGGCCAAGAGTACAACTCATCAGTAGTGGGATTGCCACAACACATCACTGTCCAGGTATCACATGCACCACACGGGTAATTCTGAGGTTGTATGGGCAAAGATTAGGAGGAGGTGTCAGACATCAGACAGCATGCTTCAGTATGCCCATGGGAGTTGTAGTGAGTGTGGATGTGGACATATGCACCATACAACACACACACACAAACACACAGGGTGCCAGTACTGACATGCATGGGTGCATGTCTGAACAGGTGTGTAGTGGTTGACTGTGCCAGCAGGCTATACAAGGGTAGGCATTGGGTATACCTTGGCATCAGGCCACATGACAATGGTCTGCATTGTGGCTCAGGGCTGTAGTTTCTGCATTTGCCCACACAGGTGGGTATTGTATCCCCCATCCAGTCACCTGGGTGATTATTTTGTGTGACCAATGCTGTGCATCACTTGCCATGTATGTGTTCCTTAGTCCATGAGATGGACGGTGTCTAGGATGTGCACATCTCCCACATGCATGTACAGTGACATGTAGAACTGTACCTGGGGTGTCTGGCCCATGGTGTGAATACAGATTATCATCAAATGTGCCAGTCTTACCCACCTGTGGCAGGGATTGGTAATGGGCAACAGGTTTACCCTACACCTACATTGATAGAATGCTAAAAGCATTCCCTGGTGTCAGTGGCATCTGTCCATACAGGGCATGTTGTCAGGCATGGTATGTCTGTTGTGGGTCACATGTGAAGGTACCACAGGTGGTGCAGGTGTCCATTGGGGAATATGGGGGAGGTGCATTGTCTGCATGTATTTGCATATTGGACAGATGAGGAAGGTGACTTACCCTCTGTAGCTCACTGATATCACTCCATAGTTACTATCAATGGTCAATATGCCGTGTACTACCCACATATTGGCTGTTGCCTAGGCATGTGTGTGTGTATGAGACATTGGTGAGAGTGTGCTCTGGGTAATACTGGGGTTGCTAACTGTGATTGCCTGGCCTTGATCTCACATGTATGGGTATGGATATGCACCCCAGCCTCTCATCCATTTCACAGCTGTTATCCCTGTACACTGGACATTGTGATATGTACTAGGGCCACCATATAAGAATTTTGCAAAACCCACCACACATTGGGCCCAGGTGTCAAGCACGCACATCCACCTCTACACAGGATATGAGTTACAAACACACACACACACACACACACACACACACACACACACACACACACACACACACACACACACACACACCTGTCATGTCTGCAAGTAGAACCCCTACCTAATTATTTTATTACACTACAGCACTACCTACGCAGGTATAGTACACACCATGGACATTACTGGAGTACTCCTTCCCCAAAGGTGTATTTCACACTGAATGATATCAGCAGGATTGCCAAAGTAGGCCATTTGAAATGTACTGCGAGTGACTAGCCTAAAATGCATCGCTCCCTATACAGACAGTGAGACACACACAAAACATCCACAACCGACATGTGTGGGTATAGAACCCCTGACAGAGGTGTATATCATACTACAGCATAGGACTTTTATAGGACACACCACAGGGATTACTGGAGTACCCCTTCACCAAAGGTGCATTTCACAATGAATGACATCAGCAGGATTACCAAAGTAGGGCATTTGAAATGTACTGCGAGTGACTAGCCTATGATGCATTGCTCCGTACACAGATATTGAAACACACACAAAACATCCAGAACTGCCATGGGTGGAGATGGAACCCTACCACAGTTCTAAATCACACTCCAGCAGTACGTAGTTACTGGATGTGCTACAGAGATCACTGGGATACAACCTTCCCAGAAGTGTAGGTCTAGGTGGGTGACATCAACTAATGCTAATGTTGAGTATATGAATAGTAAGGAGTGTGAATACCCTAAAAATCATTGCTCTCTACACAATCAGAGACAGACAGACACACACACAAACACACACACAGCTGCCAAGTCCAGAGTTAAAACACCTACCTAACTACTTTATCACACTACAGCAGTACACAGTTACAGGACACGCTACGGAGATTACTGGGATACCACCTTCCCAGAGGTGTAGGTCTAGGTGGGTGACATCAGCAGCCTTGCCAAAGTTGAGTATATGAATTGTGAGGAGTGTGAGTACCCTAAAAAGCATTGTTCTCTACATAATCAGAGACAGACAGACACACACACAGGCACACACACACACACACAGTTGCCAGGTCTGAGGTTAGAACTCTTACCTAACTTTATCACACTACAGCAGTACACAGTTAAAGGACGCACCATGGAGATTACTGGGCTACAGCTCTCCCAAAGGTGTATTTCACATTGGATTACCTTAGCAGGCTTGTCATAGTAGGGCTATGAGGAGGGCGGTGTGTGCATGGGCCATTACCCATTCATGCACGGGTTGACATGCCACATGCGGGCACACATGGGGTCATATGCCACAGGTACGTGTATACAGCTGCTAGATGACTACTTCCTTGTACAGTCATGTTGCACAGCTGGCACATGCACCACATAGTCTGTAATGCTGACAGATACTGGTGGCTGGTATCTGCAGTGAGTGACATCTACACCTCATGTGTTTGGGGCCCTTTGGCTGTGCACTGGGTGGGACAGGCCTGGATGGCTCCTTGTCACAGTGACCCTCTTCCACATATCTATGTATGTCTACCTTTGGCTTATTATAGTGTGTTGTCCCAACATATATGTCTGTATTCCTATCCACTGTGTGTGCAAGGCATGAGTGGTGCATACTGATGACTGTTTACACTAACAACTGCAACTGCCAGATATGTCTGGTCTACTGGTGTTTGCAGTTATGGCCTTCATGTGTTTCAGTGTGTGAGCATGCCCAGTATGACCTTTCAGAATGTTGTAGACTGACATTGCCTTCATTTCTCTAAGTGTGTGAGCATGCCCAGTATGGCCGTCTGTACTGAATCTGTGGATCATGTCCAGGTAGTTTGTGCTGCAGTGCTGACCTTTGTGTTGTACACCAACAGGTAGCATGCTCTCTCTGCAGGGTATCCATCGATCATTTGGCTTTGACTGTTACTACAATTCTGCATAGTGGGGGGAGCACACCTGACTGTTTCTACATTTCTACACAGGTTTGGGGGGGCACACCTGACTATAATTACATTACTATGTAGGATGTGGGGGGCACACATGACACATGTACACATTTGCTATGGCTGTACTGGTATGTCAGGTACTCCATTTCATTCTGTATTGCTAACTATCATGCTGACTAGAGGCATACCAGTGTACTACAGATCGTGGCTTTGATTGCCATACATATTATTGTCTGTCTTCCTACCCTTCAGAACTAACATTCCACTGCCTGCCATGCTGTGGTCTGTCTGTGTAGGCCTGGGGGGGGGCGTTAACCATAGCCATCATTCTGGGGCCATGCCACAGGCTCTGTTTGGGTTTGTCTACACCTGTCCTGCTGGCTGAGACTGTTGTTGGGTATGTGAACCATCCTGACTGGCATGTGTGGGTCATATGGACACACATGTCGCACAACACATTTCCTGCAGTGGATTTTGTCACCCTGTGTAGTACTGACTACTATGGTGACTCCAGTATGTGTTGCAGATGTCATGGTGCCACTATGGGTGTCTACTGTCTGCTGTCATAACATTCAGCCACCCAATTCCCTTGCATGCTCACATCCACACCATAGCTACAGGTAACAACACATTCTCCTCCATTTGGCAATTGGTAGGTTGATTGACTTTCCTTGAGGGTGTGCCAGACTTGTGGATGGTGCTGGAGGGCTGCCTATGTTGGATGCACATAGTACTCTCCCTAGACATGGTTGAGCACAGGTAGTGTCATATCTGGCATCCCTTTTAATGTATGTATGAGTCAGAGAGAGGTGTCATTCGTGGGTCCCTACTGTGTCAGTGCTTTTGCTATGTGTTGCCTCTTTGCCAAGGCCAGGGCATACTGGACACGCCTCCTTCTGCCTATTGGGGCAGGCTCAGGCTGCTCCTCCTCTGGGTCGCTCTGTGCTTGTGCAGGCCTTGGCATTGGTGGGGGACTGTTCCTGCTGCAGCTGTTTCCACAGGATCATATTGTGTAGCATAGCACGTACCATAACAATTTGGGTACATGTAGCTGGTGAATACTGCAAGGCTCCATCGGATGTTCCCAGACACCTGAACCGTTACCTGAACATCCCAAACAGATGCTCCATTATATGTCTGGCCTGTGCGTGTGCCTCATTATTGCATTGTTGTTCAGGTGTGTGTGCATTTCTGATGGGTGTCATCAGCCACAGCTCCAGTGGGTACCCAGCATCCCCCACTAGGTGACCGAAGAGGATGTCTACAGTGGAAAATCTCTGGTACAGCTGCATCTGATGCCATATGTGAGAATCATCATAGTTTCCAGGACAGCCAGCACACATAATGCCCTGGGCATCACAAACAACCTGGCAGTTGATGGAGGGGATGCCACTGTGGTTGATGTAGGCCCTACCCTGCTCACCGGGTGGAGCTTTGCTGCATATGTGCATGCAGTCTATAGCACCCACTACCCCAGGGTATTATGCTATTTGGTGGAAGAGACTCATATTGCTGGTCAACACCTCATGGGTGTTGAGGAAATATACATGCTCACTGGCATGTGATGACGACATGGCATCCAGGAACTGGTGGAATACTCTGGATGCTGATGCCTGTGAGATCCCCGTGATATCCCCAGTTGTACTTTGGGAGGTACCTGTGGCTAGTATACCTAGGCCTACAAATACCTTGGTATCCACTGGGATGGGTTTCCCTTGGTCAGTTTGGTGTGTCAGGTGTGGCTGGCACAGCTCAACAATTTTCTGTAGGAGGTCTCTGTCCACCCTATAGTACTCCACTCTCTTTAGCTCATGTAGCCCCTGGTAGGTTACCCTGGGTCTGTACTCTCTTCTCCGTCCCCTCCCTGTGGGTTATTCAGCAGCATTCACAACCTCACCACCCTCAGCCTCTTGCACATGTTGTTCTATGTTGCCTGCTGCAGCCTTTCTTATTTTGTAGGTTTGTTTGTTAAAATTTCCCAGCTTGTATACACTGGTGGTGTAGAGTGCAGGAAAAACCAGAGACGAAGGTGTTTGCTTAGTTTATAGTAGTGTTCTGGGCTGGGCTGGTCTGCTGCCTGTGTAACTGGCTGATTCTGACAATTTTCACCTGCCAGCTAAGCTAGTTTTCCTTGTATACCTTCCTACTGCTGTTTTTCCCTTCCAATTGCCTTCCTGTTTAAGCCTGTGTGTGCGCAGTGCAAACAGAGTGCTCATATGTGCACACTGCTGCTATTTCTTGGTTTAACTTCTTTTTTCTTCCTGTAAAACCTGGTGCACTGCACGCACACCTGCTTACACTTTGTAAAGAGTGCTAGGCAGGTTTAGACACACCCCCTAGCTTAGCTGTGCTATGCAAGGCGCAAACCCAAGCCACAGGGCTCCAATCCGCTTACAGTATGCCTGACACACCCATTCATGATGTCACCTACCTCCTAGTCTTGCACTTAGCTATTCATACTTTTACACTGTTGGGACCTGCCTCACATCCTGGGGAAAACTGGGATTCACTATCCTTCCCCTCATTTGCATAGGATTGCCTGCTAATGCATAGTTACATGTCTCACACTGAGCCTACCCCTTAGCAGTCACTATTCACTGGCCAGGTTGTCTTCTGCCTGCCACTGGCTTGCATGGCAGAATACTGATTTTAGTTAGAATGCTTATTTTAGGTTTATTCTATTATTCCCCCCCCCCCAATCCCTTTTGCATGCTGCTGCCCTATGCTTCAACAGCCGAGATCGGCTTAAAATAAAATAAAGGTTGATTTTTTTATTTTTTGTATTGTTTGCAATGCCAATGGCCTTCTACTTGGCATGCTTCCTCAATGATATGCGGCCTTTATTTGGAGCTGTCATAGCTCCATTTTGGATTTTGCAGTACTGTACTCAGTTACTAACCGAATACATTTCTGCATATTATGCTAGTCCTGCATGCCCTGATTCCTGCTTCCTGGATGTCAGATTTACCTCATTTGCATGGTTTTCATCTGCAAATGGGGTAATTTGCATATGGGGGCTGGGAACGTGCAGCACTAGTGCTAGAGCGCTCACGCACATCAAACAAGCATGTACATGGATCGCTTGGCCGCCATATCGACAAAATTTCCCCTTACACTAATCATGCACACCTTGCAAGCTTTTGAGAATCCCAAGGTAATTCTAATAGTGTACAAATAGTTTCTATATGTCTGGCCTGTAGGTCTGCTTCCACATTTAAATAATCTCGTATGGCATCAATCCCATATCTATACAGTATTACTGTAAATTGGGACATAATATCAAGTGTAACAGAAATATAGTTAATCTTCTGATGTTCAGCATACCATTCTTTTAACTTGCACAAGACGTCTGTTGTGTCCTTTAAAATACTAGGACATTTTTCTAAATACATACTCAACTGTTTCTGCAAATACATAGAAATAGGCTGAGTTATCCTACCCCCCCCCCCGAGACTATTGGTCTCAGGGGAGGGTTCATCACATTTTTATGAATGTTAGGAATACTGTATATCTGTGGTATTCTAGGACATGAAGCAGTCAAATAATTAAACAATTCCACATTAATATCACTCAATTGCAACAAATGAATGGCCATATTAATCTCAGAAATATGTTTTTTCATTTTCAAAAAGGTTATTATTCTAAAAGGTTTTACATCCTGTAGTATTTCATTTAATGATGGCATATATTTTACTCTGTCCATTATTACAGTAGCACCCCCTTTATCCGCCTGTTTTATAATAATGCTTTCATCACTTTCCAACTTTTTTAGAGCTACATTTTCAGCATATGTCAAATTATGATGCTTTTTTATGCATCTAGAATATAGCTCTCTTAATTCATTTTCACAGACATTACTGAATGCTACTAGTGCTGGACAGCATACTGGTATAAACGTACTTAATTTTTACAAACAGCCTTTTCTTGAGCTGTATTTGTTCCAAAAGTCAGCTTTAAACTCAAATTACATATGAACAGTTTCAGATCAGTTAGGGCCTTCACAATATCATCACTACTTGTTGGAATAACTATCAGATTAAGGCAGGAAATCAGTGCTGAGACATATGGTCTGCAAAGGAGATTCATGCACACAGGCATACACCAATGCACAGTCACACAGACACACACAGGCACACACACACACACACACACACACACACACACACACACACGCACGCACGCACGCACGCACACACACACGCATGCACGCCCACGCACACACACACACACACACACACACACACACACACACACACACACACACACACACATGCACACACACACACACACACACACACACACACACACACACACACACACACACACACACACACACACAGACACACACACACACACACACACTCACACAAACTGAACAGCATGTGTAACCCACATGTGTACATATCTTGTCTTGGTAGACATAAAGGTCTGCACCTGCAAAATAATAGTTGATGTAACTGCACTAGAAACTCTTTTCAAGACCCATATTTAGTGACCAAAAAACTCAAATGCAAGCTTCTCTCTCATGAAATTAAGGTACTTCTTTAAGGAAAGGTTATGCCTTGGGGTGAGGCCTTTGCCAGTATGACATACTTTGAGAAAAGGATGCCTGCAGGGTCTGTTGTCAGTGATGCTGAACTGTGTGGGCATTCTGTACGATGAGACATCCACTCAAATAGCATAAAAGGACTTCAGATAATCCAAAATCTTTGTCGTTGTACACATAATAACCTATGGGCTCTTAGTTTCAGTACAAGATGTTAGCTTATTCCATTTAGCAAAATATGACTTCCTAGTAATAGACTTCCATAGGTTCATAGGTGTGTACTAGGCTAATGGCCCTGGACCCTTTACAAGCCTAGCCCATAGGATTACCCTGGCATCGTGCCACCCGACCTTAGTTCCCAGTGCCTCTGTCAAGCAGAGCCACTGGATTTTGTTGAGGCTGATAAGGGAGTTTTTCCAGTCTTGGGACTTCACCTTATTCTGTATCAGTTTCCTCCTTCTGTTGTAGAGTTTGTTTATTGCAGGGGACCACCAGATTGGCTTCCTTTTTTGGAGGAGAGCATCTTGGTTCTATTGGGTATGGTGAGATCCATACATTTGTGTACGTGTTTGTACAGTGCATTGGTGTATGATTCAGTGGTCATGCAACTATTCTCCATTTGCATGGGTGCCGTGAAGTTAGACACCTCTGTTTTTAGGAGCCCAAAGTTAGCTTTGGAGAAGTTTTTCATGGTGGTTATCTTTGTGGAGGGGGGGTGGATTTCCAAGGTGATTACTTTATGTTCGGATCTAAAAAGGGAGGCGTTGACTATTGGCATAGAGCAATGGTCACCCATGTTAGTAATGACCAGGTCAAGGATGTTGCTACCTCTAGTGGGGGTAAGAACAAGCTGGTCCAGGGCATTTGAATTAATGAATTCCAGGAAACATTGGGTAAGTGTATTGGTACATGATTAGTTTTCCCAGAGTTGCTTCCCTCAGAATTTGGAAAACTATTTCAAGGAAAATAATATTCCATTTCTCCAAGAAAAAAACATAAAAACCCAAGGTTTGCACTACTATAGCCCTGAACACTCATTCACTATAATCTGCATTTCTTCTTAAAATTTATTGCTTATTAATATGTTAGATTGTTTATTCAGTACTCTGTACTTAGAATCCTTTTCCAGATCTCATTCATCCTAATCTTATTTGTTTATCCGGATTCTCTTTGAACCTGGTAAAATTAGTGCTGGCATGTTTGTCTTGCTTTATTTTCCTTTTCTGTATTCCATTCTTTCATGTTCTATAATGATTTTTTGGGGAAGTGCTTCAGCAGGCTGTTCTGGGATTGCTAAATGACAGTGCCACATTCTCAGTGTTGTAGGGTAAAGGGTACTAGATTTTATAACACTATTTCTACTTCTTATGCTAAGTAGTATTGAAATTAACCCTGGATCCACCTCAGCTTTCTCATCTACATTGGGATTTAGCAACTTCCCCATGACATGTACCCTACTCAATGCTGGCAGTGTCTGAAAAAATAGATCAAGGGGACACTTTCCTTCAAACCCATTCTAGCAATATTGTACCTTTCATTGAAATAATACCCCCCTCACTTTCCATATACTTTGTTACAAATGCCTACTTAATAACAGACCTGGAAGCAGAAAGGGATGTGATATAATGTTTTTTAGATAAAACCTACTGGTTCCATAGCCCCATTCCCATAGGAATCACAAGCACTTATTTGCAGATGTGACCACGCATTTATTACTAATCAATGTTGTGCTTCTTTAAAGTTTAGACTGTAATTTAATATATGCTGTAAAAGTACAACCAAACAATTAAACTCAATTTCATAATGTCAAACAGGGGCTTTTACTTGCATCTGAGAGGTTTCTAACCATGTTGCCCCTATAAAACCTGCTATTGCAAATTGCAGTGCTATTGCTAATGTGTTATTCTTTGTTTACCATCAGGTCAGGAAAGGGAGTAAAGGGGGAGTTCCAAACAAGGGAGGATAAGGCCAACAAGAGCCCCTTCCTCTGTAGATGGGGAGGGCACAATGTTGGCTGCCTTATTGATTATAGGGGAGTAGAAGGCTTCCTTATATTAGCAAGGCCTTGAGCCATGTCTTAAGAGGGAACAGTGTGAGACAAATTGTCTTGCATGCAAGTCTGTCATTGGACCATAGCCCCATTCCCATAAGAATCACAAACACATATCTGTGGATGTGATTGTGTATTTATCAGTAACCAATGCTATGTTCAAATACAGTATATACTGTATTTGAATATATATATATATATATATATATATATATATATATATATATATATATTGTAAAACACAAACAAACAATTAAACTTTAACCTTTTAATTTCACAGCTGCAAACACTGGCTTCAGCCTCAGGTGGCAATACAATGAAGCCCTCTCATTGGCCTTTACTTGTATCTCAGAGTTTCTAACCTTGTTGATCCAACAAAACCTGCTACTGTAAATTGCAGCTCCATTGCTAATATGTTATTCTTTGTTTTCTATCAATTCGGGGAAGGGAACATAGGGGGGGGGTGTAAGGGTAGATGAGGCCAACAAGAGCTGCCCACTAGACTGTTCCCCGTTTACCATTAATGGAATAAATTAGAGCACACATAAAACTTATATATATATATATATATATATATATATATATATATATATATATATATACACACGTGTGTGTGTGTGTGTACACACACACACACACACACACACACACACACACACACACACACACACACACACACACACACACACACACAAAAACAATTATTACCTAATGAAATGTTAAATATATTGAAGAAAATGACATTACTGGATTACAAAATGTAACAATTAAGATAGACCCACTAAAGAAAATGTTGACTATTTTACCAGTAAACCTTAACACATAAACCAAAAGTTTTTTTTTATTTACTTTTTTTGTGGGCATAAGTATCTTTTATACTAATTTACTAATCATTTTTTTTTCAGAAACATTGATTGGTCAAGATTAAAAATGCTCAAATGAATGTTAGGTAAATGCGCTCCATCCTTTAGCAAACCAAACTGGGACTCTGCCATACAGAACTCGGTGACTGACTATGAAAATATCAAATAATCAAATAAAGATTCAGCTATGGACAATCTATTGTTGACTAATATTTTGGCTTTTTTGATAGCTATTTATTATACATGCCATGTCATATTAAACAAGGGTCAATTGCAGAACAAACTAACTGAATTCCTGGGTGACTGTGCTTGACTGATGCTAAATTTATGAGGATACAAAAAGACTGACATTTGGGAATAAACCTCAAATCATTATTTCCAGCATGCAACATCAAAATATGCCAAAATATTTCTTATAATAAGTGACAAGGGTAAGGCAGCAACTGTCCCCATTTAACCTACAAATTCCTCTTAAATGATTTTTTCACTTTAGGTAGTCTAAACCCAGATTCATACCATTTACAAAACTCCACCTATGTCATAAGCTTGTAGTATGGAAGACTGCTCTAAAAAAGAATTGCCTTTTTCCCTGAAATACAGTAAAACAATTATGTGAATTGACTAATTAACACTTAGATGAGAGTCCAGCTCTCCAATGGTGAATATTTTTTGTTTGTGTGTCCTTCAGAAGAAACAAAGACCTATCTGTTAAAATATAAATGGGAAGCTAAAAATCGTAAAGTCACCCCACAGGAGACAGCATAAAGTATAAGGTCTTTACACTTCTGCAAGCAGATTTGTTGGCCAGAGACCTTGTTGGTCTGTTTTTGACTTACAAGTTCATATTAAAATAAATTTTAAGGTAAAAACTACTTCAGACCATCAGATAGCCCCCAACAATTTGCTGATTCTGAAACCACCAGACTATAACATTTAAAAAAGGTAACTCAGAAGGCATAGCTGTAATATGAATTACAGATAGCATGCAAACTTTGAAGTATAAACTTAATAGCAAAATGCCAACAGTGTGTCTACATTCTAGATGACAACCTCTTTTTTACTGCATCCTATTAGAACTCAAACCACCACCCAATGTTTGGTGACATTGGAAATGTTAAAATGTTTTGAAAATAAATTCAACCCCGTTAAATTAACCATGTCAAAAGCTAGCCCTAAGCCTGATTGATTAGAATAAAAAAAGAAGCTTAAGGTAGAATGGCTATTGCTTGTCATCATTTTGAACAGAATGAAAGTACTGAATTAAATGTTTAAATGAAGTATATGATTTCCAGGAGTTGTCATTCCAAGAGTTCCAAAACTAACAACAATCAACCATATTTCTTCGGGTATAGGAGTGGGTGACTTGTATGCTTGTGGGCCCAATTATTTAAAATTTTCTACCTGTAATCAAGCAAGCAAATCAGCCAAAACATTATTTTTTTCCAACAAAGTCCTCTTCCAAAAAGAAAAGTTATTCCTTGAGCTAAGAAGTACCAGCAATTTTGAAACTAAATTGACCCACAAGTTTATGGAAGATTTCATTGTTAAAACAATCATGACAGCTTGATTATCAGACCTGAATATCATCCACTTGTTTATGAGCTGATCCTGCCAGATGAGAACCACAACCTAAATTGGGATGATTTCTAAAAAGGTAATGTCCCTTTTCCATTGATCTGACCAGGTATGAGAACAAGGAGCAGAAATGAATGACTATTGAAATAAGCCCCCATACCATGGCTACCAGAAGTGTCTGTAAACAGAAGAAGAGTCACATTGGAAACCCAGTTGTCTTACCAGAATGACCATTAAAATACAAAAGAAACATCAGGCCATAGTCTGATGTCTTCCCTTACTCTATTGTTAACTCTGTGGTGTTTTTTGTGACCTCCATCATAGCACATCTGCTATTGATTGAATGGATGTCCTTCCTGGAACTATGATCCTGCATGTGAACTCTAGCAGTCTGACCAGTTCCATGACCTGCTTGATAGTTACTCTCAACTGAAAGGAAATTTCCTGTGGCAGTCTATATTTTATTCATTTTTTCTGAGTGTCAGAGGAAGCAACTATAGACTGCATCAATTTCAATTCCCAGTAATCTTAAAACCTTAAAAGGACCTTGAACCAATGGGATGCTAACAGAATCAAATAAGATTATAAAAGAAATACTATTTTTTGCACTTGCTTTTCCTTCTCCAGTGATTAAAAAATCATCAAAGTATTGAACACCTTAATGAGAAGGGTCAATCTGTTTCCAGCACCATAAAGGGAAGAGCTAAAACTCTTAAAAGTGGCACAGGCCACAGAGCATCCCTTGGACATAGCTGTATCAAAAAATAGTATTCTTCAAATTCCATGCCAAGTAAATTTCAGTCCTTTAAACAAATAGGTAGGAGATGAAATGCTGACTGTTGTACACTTAACTATCTGGGTGGGTGGGGTCTCTGAATTTTCTGTTGGCTGCTACTGCATCATCAGGCAAAGAGTTGTGGACTCTTGTCTCTTTTTTATCAATGATGTGTGATAAATGGTGAATGAAGTGATATTCCTCCTGTTTTTCTTTGGTACACTTGCTTCCCACAAGTGAAACAACAAATGATTTAAATGTCAGGTCAGAAATGGGCCAATTTTTTTCCTTTTTTTTTGCATTCTTTTAGCAACACGGACTATAAAATATGTTTTTGGCTTTGACGGATCTTAAATTTTTATTGCACCAAGATGTAACAAGTATTAGATTTGATAGGGAAACCAAACCTAAATCTATTTCTGAGAACATTAGCCACTATTTAATTTGACAGGTCTTCCAGAACATTAACATCAACAGGGAAATGGATCCACAATGGTTTACCTGAATCTGCAAAAATGACAGGATCTGTTGAAACCTTAAAAGGAATTTCTACCCAATTCTACAGTTGTCTCTGACATAGTTTCTGTTTTCCCTTGTTGTTGATTAAGTGCTGAAGCCACCCTATTATCCCTAAACCAGCATTTTATTGCAGGATGTTTCCCAACATAAATGTTGCATGAAGGCCATCCAGAATTACCCACATTAAATGTCCAACATAGCTTGCCCTTGGCTGAAGAAAAGTGCTCATGCTGACCAGGCTGTACTTTGTATTTGTCAAGCATGACACTAAACCAGGTATCAGGTTGCCTAGTTTCCCCATCTCAGATAATTAGCCTTCAGGTTGAGCTGTCTAAAGTGTTGGTCATATCAAAGCCAGCACATACTGCTTTGAAACATGGGCCTCTCTTATAATAAGAAAGTGAAATAATAAAAAGGGCACCTGACTGGGCTCCATTTCATTTACTATTGACATGCACTAAATAAACCAAGGACCCAATGATCCCAGGAGCTTATTTTTAAATTCATAGTTTGACATCTGCCCAGAGCTATGAGGGCTTCTAGCACATTTTTGGAGCTCTCTCAGTTTGTAACCAAAATTCTTTGAACTCCATTTCCAATGATAAGCTCAAATATGTAGATATATTTGCCTTTCCATATTTTTCATTTTACATGCTGAGAGATGGAGGTAGTGATGTCTGATTCATGTGACCCAAAGGGTTAGGAATTACCAAATGATGGCCTTTCACTACTAGCGTGAGTAGCAGTAACATAAGCACTTGTACTGGGAATAAGCAAAAGCTACAGGCAATAATGGTAAGAAAAGATTGTTTAAAACCTCAACATGAGCTGAAGTAAAGGATGGAATATTCCTTCTGTCTGTTCCACAACCTTCTTCAGTCACAGCAGGGGTGTTACTTTCCACTGTTTAAACAAATCTGGACCTCCCATCCTCATTTATTGCATCAGTAAATGCATGCAAATATTTATCAGTCTGACTGACCTGAATATCCCCTTGAATTTGTCCAGTTTCAATTGCTTGTGTACCCGATGGGTTAGATCACATGATCTCCTTAGACTCCTGTGCCTCCACTTCTCTCCTAGCTTTCTTCTTAGCCATCTTAAGCCGTTTAGGGACAGGATCCTCCACTGTTAACTGTAAATCAATAATTTGAGCAGAATACCTTTGCTGTATCAGCTGAGCTAGTTCAGAAGGCTACTCATTCAAATCAGCCATTAACTTCTCAAAAATTAACTGAGCCTTGTCAGCACTATGGCTCCATGTTTGCCTCAAATCATGTAGTGACAGCCATGAATTAAAGTAAAATAAGTTAGTGATATATATACATGTATATATATATATATATATATATATATATATATATATATATATTATTTGAATACTACTGTTCCTGTAACATGGAAAATTAAAGTAACTCCTACTCCCCCTTTTGGAAGGGGGAGGGTGAGTGGACCGAGTGAGGTAGTGGTGATTGCTGTGATAATAAGCATGTATAAAATTCCCCTAGCAATGTAATAATGAATGGATGTGAATTATGCCTGTTTTACTGTATATATATTTTTCTTTTATATATCACCTGTAAGCTTCAAGTAGAACATGAAATTGCCTCATCTGCAGTACTGATTTTCCTTTTTTTATAGATATGTGGGGTTGATTTTAAAAGTAATGATTATAAAAAGTTATAAAGAAAAAAGTCTGAAGTTCCCTAACAGGTTTCCCTTTCTTTTATTTATTTTTTTAATTTTCCAGGCATGATAAAATAATTAACCAATTTGATCCCGTTATTCAGTCCTTACAGCAGTACACCATGACCAGTTAAAGAGCACTTCCATAAATGTAAGAACTGCAATTTACCTACATTGAGTAATGGGAAAAAAAGAAAACTGAAAAGAAAGGTTTCAATCCCTGTGCCTTTTACACAACAAGCAGCAGGATTAACCCACTTTGCTAACAGATAATTTATCTTGCTTTAGCCATATTGTATATTTACTATCATTTTACTGTTTATATTTGTAACAAAGCCAAAAGGATTAACTCACGAGTGGTGCTGGGTTTCTGCTGAAAATGAATCCATACGTCTTGCTAGAAGGTCTGTATGAAAAGATTTCAGTCCTTTTCAAAGGTTCTTAAACAAGTAGAAACTTTAACAAATCTCCAGATTGTTAACCTAATTTAAATTTCTTTAAAGAAGTTTATTCAAATTGGCACTTTCATCTTCTAGTCATTATCAGATCCAAAAAGTTTGTTTATATCTGTCTGATATAAGCAGTGAAATGAATTGTTTTGAAAGATGTGTGCATGTGTGCATGTGTACGTGTCTGTGTGTGTGTGTGTGTGTGTGTGTGTGTGTGTGTGTGTGTGTGTGTGTGTGTGTAGATTGCTATATAACGACCTCCATATCATCATAGAAATAGTTGAAAAAAACTGACATTTTTGTTGAAGAAAGTTGTTGGGTCTTTAAAGTGGAGCGAAGTGGGCTTAGGCAGAGAGAGAAAGGGCATATGTTAAATGCATCTAGGCTGTGGAAAGACCCAAAGGAAGAACTCAACTTTACTTATTTATTTTTAATATGAAGTTATACCCACCTGTTCACCAAGTACAAAGGACACCAGCATCTGAGAGGAAGGAAAGTACTGAAGAGAAGAAAATAGAAAGAAAAACAAACTACATGATGTCACAGCGGCCCCATGAATGTATTGCAATGAAAGAAGCAGAAAAGGAGAGGTAGATAAAATATACACAAACACTGCATGAGGAATGAAACAGAACACCACATATGAAAACCCTTTTTCATTATTATTATTATTATTATTATTATTATTATTATTATTATTATTATTAAATTTATCTTAGATCCACCAACACTGAAGACCAAAATGAAGAGGGGAAATTGAGAGGGAAGGGTTGTGGGCAAAGAACCACTGACAGAATAACAAACCATAACTACCATATTTTTTAAATAACAAGTTACACTGAAAACCCAGGCATACCAGTCATACCTCTCAACTGTACAGATTTTCACAGAATGACCAGATTTTTGCTTCATATTTTTGATCTATTCCTCATAAAATGTGTGGTTTTCTGGCAAATCACTGGGATGATCTGAGGATTAAAGTCACTAAATAATGACATTTATTTGAGTTTCAGACCTCAAAATCCTTCAGAAAATGTATGGTAACATAACCCTGTCACTCTAGCAACTTTCTAAGCTTATAAGAGCAATATTTAAAATCTGCCCCTATTTTTGGACCTTTGTCCCCCCATTTTGCCAGGGTTTGCCCAGATTTCTTGCACTAAGCGGTTGACAGGGATGATACCGGTAGAAAAGAACCATTTAAATGCCAAGTTCTTCAGAGTAAATATATAAAACCACATCATTTACAGGGACCAAAATAAGTAAAAATTATACTCACCTTTGGTTGCTGGCCAGAAAGAGTGATATGGAGCAATGCTAACTGCCTATGTGACCAATTGAGAATGAGAGGCTTCCTTATATTTGCAAGGCCTCATGCAACGTTTTAAGCAAGAACTATGTAAGACAAACAGTCTTGCATGAAAGTGTTTCATTACAAACAGTTTAATGCAAACCCCTTTAATTGGAATGGTTCAAGGAATCTTCTTAACTAAAAACAAAAACCTAAAGTCATGTTATTTGGTTCCTATCATAAACGTAAATCTGCTCCCTCTAATTGTTGTCATTATTGACTGTCATAATAATCCATTAGAAACTGCATTCTCTTTAAAATATTTATGTCTTTGGCTTGATCAAAATCTTAAATTTCAATTGCACATCCAAAATACTAAATTAAAATTTTACAGACTTTATTCTGGGTTAACTCCTTCACTTATCTTGCAGATCAATTAACAGTTAGAGAAGGAATTTATAATCTTATATCACAGTCAAATCATGCTCCTTCTCTCCTCATAGCCTTTCCCCCAAATAAAAAAGGTAGAAATCACCCCTTCTCAGTACTTGTTCCAAACAAATTGGCAATCTATTCCTTCTGACATTAGAGACAGCATTTCCCTTCTGAAATTCAAGAAAAAATATAAAACTCATTTTTTCAAGTGCTTAAAATGCTACTCTGGTATTACTTGATCATATATTCTTTCATTTACATCATTGCCCTTATTTCAACTTAGTTTTAATTTGATTATTATATAATCTTCTCTGTTTGATCTAATTCTTATTCCCTTCTTATATACAGCAACTCTCCTTTTTATTTCTCCCTTTCTTTACTTTTAACTCATATTCCTTATATTATAGTTTATTATCATCTGTTGCTCTCTGCCTCTGCTATCTTATCTTATCTTTCCTCTGCCTCTTCTCCAGCTTCACTGTGCTCCATTTATCTTATTGTATTTTTTAATTATTTTTTTATTTGCCTTTCTCTCTTGTCTTCTGTTTTTGTTTTCTGTGTCTCTCATTTTCTCCTCTCTTTACTATTCAGTTTTGTGGGTTACCCTATTTTATCCCCCTCTTTTTATTTACTATTGTTCTTCATAAGCTTTCTTTTTATTTTTCTAGATCTTATGTACACATACATTTCCAATTGTTTAATGTCAAGCACAACTTATTTTTGCTACATTTGTATAATTGAGATTTTTTATTAATATCTCATACTAATTTTACTTACATTTTATGGATTGTTATTTATACTTATAAAAATGTTTCTTTTTTGCAGTATTTACTCCCCAGACTGAACCTGAAATTGGTTGTGTTTGGATCAGTGTTCTACCCTGGTTACCAAATGAAACAAAATAAAAAGTAATAAAAAAATCTTAGATTATATGAGCAAGAAAGTTTTGCACTTACTAATTACTTAACTGGATATCTTATTACCCTGCCTTATCGTGGCCACTAGGCACATTTCATGAGTAGTGTCTGGGCAACACTAGTATTATGTCCTTATCTGGATAAAACATAATACATATGATGACAGAATATGGTTTTGCATTTGGAGAACTACAAGGCTCAATGAGCCCCAATACCCTTATGGTTTTGTGCCTTGAATGGTTTTCTTGATTGTTAAGCTTATTGTATAAAGACTGAGAACGTGCTAAGAAAGATAACATTTAACTTCCTGCAGACACAATTCCATATCCTAGACCAAGAAAGAACCTGTGCTTATCTGCTGTCTATTCTCCATGAGCATGGCCTTCACTTTGAGAACCCATGCTGTATGACCTGCTGGCAGAAACTGAAGAAGGAAAAGTTCATCACACTGGCAGATCCTGTCAAATTCTTAATCAGTATTCAATGGCATTCTCATAACATGACCCTTTACCAAAAGATTCAATCTAGAAGATTAAAATAAAAATGTGGGACAATCCGATTGCAACTTAATGGTGTCTGGTTTATTGAGGTTTCCATTTAGTCTGGACCCATCAGACCACCTATGCAAATTGAAGACTAGCTTTTCTCTACAATCAGGCTAAGAGCTAGTCTCGAACAATCATTCTAGAGTCATTCAAACTAACTGCTAATGGCAACAGCTGTCCTCTGCCATACCCCCTTTTCAAAATTATTTAAACATGTCAAGTAAATCTAATCTCATTCACTAAAAAACTATATGATGAAGTGTACTGGATAAAATTGCTCATAAATAAACTTAATAAACTGGACAACACTGAGGAGTAATCAGATTGACCTGCATTTTTATTTTAATCTTTTAAATAAAATCTTTAGGAAAACTGGACAGGTTATGCAAATTCCCCTGCACACCAATCAAGAAACTGACAGGATCTATCAGTGTAGTTGGCTTTTCCTACCTCATTTTCACCTGCCCCAGGGGAGCACAATCAATTCCACTAGGCTTGAAAAACCCACACACTCTGACACTAGGAGCAGTTTTGGATTAACTGTTAGCAGAAAGCTGTTTAACTCTATAGCTGAAGTATTGGTGCTTTCTAAAACAAGCTACAAATCATGATTATCTGTCTGGAGTTGTCTTTCTGGAGCTGGACTTTGTACACATCATTAGATTGCAATTCAGGTTTGATAAAGCATTTGAAGAAATCACTGTTACTTTTGTACAACATTTCTGGCAGATATCCAAAGTTATCCCACACTCCAACAATAAGCTTTCACCTGCAATAAATGTGTATATATATATATATATATATATATATATATATATTTTTTTTTTTTTTTTTTTTTTCCCCTCAAACAGACCCTACAGAAACAATATTCACATTTCCATGAAAGGACCTGGTATCACTGAGAGTACAGGGTCCTTGTCAACTATACTTACCTTATTATTAGATAATAAAATGGGCCAGTTATTTCTAACACTGTTTTGTACAGTTCTACTCTTGTTTGTGTATTTACAAACAGTGCATGGAGCATTATCTGAATTTATTCACTCAGTCATTTAAAATAACATTTTTAGTTTATAAATAATGAATTATTTCCTCTCAGCTGACAAATTACTCAGCTTCTTTCAACGTTAAATCTGAACCAGGCTTTCTATAATCTCTGCTAAACAACTTAGTCTTTTTTTTTTTACCAACAACTTACGCTGTTATATTAAGCAGCTATGTTTCTCCATGTACGGTAATCTGGACTTTAAACATCTCAGTACATTATTATTTTTCTGTTTACGTGAGCCATACAAAACTGAGAGTACAATAGAAATGGCAAATCAAAATGTCTGCATTGCATTGTACTTCCTTTTCTACTTGGTACAATAACAAATGTGTCTTGTACATGTAAGAAAATGTATATTGTTTACTCCTCTGCATTGAACTTATTATATTTTTTTCAATAACTATGTTTTAAATAAATAACTTAGCTCTTTTTCTTACTAGTTCTCGATTTGCTTAAACAATGTCTTACACATTTCTAAGAATGCCTAAAAATTACCTTTAGGGATTCTATCTTTTATATGTTAATGATGTAAACTCTTATTTGCGGACACCTGTAGGGACATGAATGTAGCAAAATGGATACATGCATGTGTGTGTGGGCTGGTCTGGTAGTGTAGCTTTTGATTCAGACATTTTAAGAAGCCACTAAAGAGGTGTTCCTTTATGGAACTTCACTTTGTCTCTAAATAATAGATTCTGCCATTGTGCTAACTGATTAGTAATCTCTCCTTTGACAATCATATTGCCAAAGTAGTTAGGAAATCCTTCTATGTGGCCCATCAAATTACTAATGGGTTCATATCTAGAAATAAAGAGGTTATAGTGCCCCTCTACTCGTCACTCATCAGACCCATCATAGAGTACAATGCCCCATTTGGGATGTATCTCACAAGACACTTCCAACAGCTGGAGAGACAACAAAAGTACCTCACCAAGAGGATTACTGGCCTCAAACATATGTCCTATGCAGCCTGACTGAAAAAACTCTGGCTGTACTCAGTGGCATATCGCTTACTCAGAGTTGATCTCTGCCTGACTTACAAAGCCATGTCCAAATCAGAATTGATGGACATGCTCCACATAAAGAAATCCAAGTCACTGCGAGCCACGTGCTCTAGTGAGCTAAACCTCGCCACAACAATAACTAGAACATGCTGGAGGGATAGATTCCTGTCACAGAGACTCCCCATGCTTTGGAACAAAATTCCAAACTACATTAGGCAGAGCCCCTCACTAACACTCTTCAAGAGAAACCTTGACGAGTGGATGGGTAACAGAAAATGCACCACCCCTGGGATCACTTCATTGGCTCTGTTTGACAGAGGATCAGTTAATTAATCAGTGGGGCAGCGAAAGCCGACACACTCTGGCTAGGCTTATAAATGCCCTCGGGCAGATAGCCTAGTACCTACCTATGAACCTATGAACCTATGGCTAACTTGCATTAACCAATTAGCATGGGCTGGGACAATTTCTCTTAATCTCCCACACTGTTTCTATCCTTACACACCACCCTGTCACCATCTTCAATACAGTTTGCAAATAATTACACAGATTTATGATATAAAAAAATGAAGCAACAAGACTTTCTCTCTAGGTGCCAAGAAAGTGAAGGCATATGAAAGTACTTACTATTTGTGAATAATAATTCCCTACATATAAATAATAAAAACATATTACAGCATAGAACAAATTCACAAAATGGCAACAGTGTGATAACTCTTTCACTGGAAAAATGTTTTATTATGTAGCAGCCACGTTTAATCATTTGCAGGCCTAATGGCACTATCTAATGAACTAGTATATAACATCACAAAAAATCAGTATAGATTCTTATGTTAACTGATTTTAAGACATAAAAACCTTTGTGTTAGTTATCAGATAGTGAAAAGGGTTAGAAATCACCTACGTGAAACAGAATCCCCACAAGACTACCGAAAAGAATGGCAGACGTATTGTGTCTTTATGCAGCAGCAGCATACTAAACAAAAACTGCCATTTTTACTTTATGTTGTGGTATAAAAATCAGTTCTTAAGCTCTGCATAAGTATCAGTACCAACAATCAGTTCCTTTATTGGCTTCTTATAAAATGAAATCAGTAATCCCCACTGCTGAATCTTTACTATCCCATTTTATTTTAATATTTGTATTTTCCATTAACTGTTTTAATTTATCTTTTTTTTTTATTTAAATACAGCATCTGGCAGCATCTGATTTCTTGAAAAATAGGTGAAGACCCAAATGCCACTTGGCAGATAACTAACAGAATTAAAGCTTGGAACTGTTCAAAAGTTGCTTCCTGTATTCATACCTTTCTCAATAGGTCAAGATTTTTCTGGCCCTATGATATTTCTAGTACTCACGTAATAAGATATTTAGATAGCTTTTTCAAAGGATGCATAATGCTGCTTTGCATTTCATGTGTAGTCAGATCAGTGAAGTACAAAGTGGTACAATGATCTTACTGGTCTGAATTACATTAGTAACAGAATATGCCTTTCTCACTTTGGTAGATTCATTGGTCTAAACTGAAAGTGCTGTCTACCGCTATCCTGTGTAATTTTCTGCCATAGACTCACTTAGTGATGGCATTGGTTCTAGCTCCCTCAAGAGCCTGACTGGAGTAATGCATAGATCAGAAGAAAGAAAGAAACAAAGAAAGAAACAAAGAAAGAAAGGAGAAAGGAAGCAAGCAAACAATGAACTTATGCCCTCTTTTTCCAAGATAAATGTTGCTGCATTTATTGAAACTAAAACCAACGTTCTTGTTGCTACACCAGGTATCTGTCTGTTGTAGACAATCTTGGAGAACTTTGGCACCTTTTATCAAAATTATTAAACTACCAGTCTGCAAACTTTAGCATATAGCCTAGCCCCACTTTTATATCTGAGAAGAATAATTTCTAAAGAAGTGGTCCCAGTATAGAACCTTCTAAAATGCCACTATAACTCATATTGGAATGGACAGGCAGCCTACCGTCCTTGACTTGCAGTGTCATGTTGTTTTAGTACTTTTGATTTCATCGAACTTTGTATGAATTAATATTTAATGCATTTAGTTTGTCTATGACTCCTTTATACAAAATAATATAATAGCAATTGACTGATACTGGTAAGGATAACTAGATGGAAGTAAATACAACTGCAGACTGAGCTTTTCAGGCAAAAATCAGATTGAGATAGTAATGTTTTATGTTTCTTTTAATTTTGATGTGGGTTAATACTTTGTTTTCCTTTTTATTAGCATTATTAGCTTGATACACACATTACTTAAATTAATATCTTTATTTCATCTATACATGAAATTCATTTCATGTATATACTTCAACTGTTTTTTTTTTCTCAACTTTCAATGTATTCATTAGAGCTGCATGTGTTTTGCAAAGTGCTTTGTGTTAAAATGCTAAAGTGAAAGATAAGAACAGTTTGAGAAGATAAGCAACGTACACTGTTGGCTGTTTATCAAGTGCCGCTATTTTTTCTTCAAAGAATGTCACAGGAGTCAAAATGAATACTCTCTCCTTAACAAATTCATCCTGTGCAATACCTTAAAGAGTGACGTCACATATACTATTTTGTTTAATTGCTGTCATGGCTCTCCATTATTTTACATAAAATGCAGATCAAGTTAATGAGTTGAAAACTGGGTGTGATGTCACTGTTGTTGTCCCATGCAATTATAGATTGTAATTTATTTATCTTGCGCAGTAGACATTGTATCTGTAGTTATATAAAGGATGTTTGACCATGGACTCAAATATAAGGCTTTGCTGCTTCTGAAGTTTGTGCACATTTTTCTTCAGATACCCTCGCTGTGTCGTGGAAAAGGGTCTTTCATCATTGTTTATTGCTTCCAAGTTACATTCACAATTTTTCCCTTTTCAATGTTCAGATATAATTATAGAATATCTCATTACTTTTCTCAGTTTTGGTGATCAGGGTAAGTTCTTATTTAGATATGGAATATTTGATAAAATAAGTACTTCTCTGCCTATTTTTTCTGTCATATGTCTTGTTAATTCTATGATTCTACAGTTTCCATTTTTTTGTCCTGTTGCTCTGTATTCCTTAACATAAAAGTAAATATTTTTATAAACTTGATTATAGTATCTTAGGTAGAGTTATTTTGGACATTGAGGATGTTATCTCATTCTATCATGTCTTAATGTGAGTATTCTTGGGTTACAGTTAGACTAAGGATTAGGTAAAGGGATAGCTTTACTATTATGCATGTTTGTTGGTTTATATATGGTTTATATGTCTGTGTTTGAGCCTGTCTTGTATAATGGTATGGAAAGGGTTTCTCTAAGGTAATGTACAAGGATAGGGTTAGCATGCATTTGTAAGGCGGTAGAAATCAGAAATTAGCACAAATACTGAGAGTATCAAAGTGTGGGACTCAAGCATCTTGTAGCTCAAACAGGCTGCCTGTCAGGCTCAAACTGGAATATGAGTTTGGGCAAGCAGTTGCTATGCCTAAACTGAACATATTATTTGAGTTTGAGTAATGTAAAGTGCAGCATCCATAGAAAGAGAGTGGGAGGGGGATTATGCACAGATTATGGCAGTGACCAGGAAAGAGATTTAGATTTCAGGAATGGGAATGAGATATTAGGGTTAGGATGCAGGAGGGGGAATTTTATGGTTCGGGAGTGAGAAGGTAGATTTAAGGTTAGGGAGTGGGATAGGAGTTTTAGGTTTCGGTTTAGGTAACAGGAATTAAGTTTAAAATTAGGGAGTTATCAGGGAATTTAGGTTTAGGTAGGGTGAGTTGGAGATTTAGGTTTAAAGAATGATCAGGGATTTTAAGTATAGTAAGGTGGAGTTTTATGACTAAGGAATGAGGAATTGAGTTACGAACTGGCTGGAAGCTATACAGTTTAATAGGGTTGGGTGTTGGGAATGCTAAATAATTAAGTGAGATTGAGCTAGTGAGAGTTATAGTAGTTGTTTTTTTCAAGCAAGTGGCAGCAGGCATGTACTTTGTGAGCTGATAGCATGCGAGCACTTGTAGTGGACCCATTTGGTTCACACACTTATTCCTTTAAGTTTCTAAGCTCACTTATACTCAAAAGCTCTTTTAGTTAACCAAATTGCATTTCATTGTAAACATAGCACTTCTAAGGCCTTGAGCCTTCCATTTCAGAAGATGAAAAGTAACATACTTGTTCTAATCTGTCCTGTCTGCCTGTCTGTGCATGGGCTGGGTCATCAGAAACTCTTTTACTGGGCTTGAAGAGTTAACTGATTTATAGTTAGACCCAGATTCACTCATTACATTACATTATTATTTCCCCCAGCTCAAACAAAGGGACTATGTTATACCAGTGAGTGTGATTTTCTGGAAAAAGGAGATGAACGCAGAGTCCTGAACACTGAGACCTGATCTTAAACAACAAAATAACAATGGTTTTACATCTTCAGTATCAGGGAAGATAGTTATGATATTTGTAGAGGGGGCATAATGATTTATGCTACTGATACTTAAGGTAATGGTGATCATTTTTAAATATTATGAAATAAGTTTTTAAATACTGGAAGGTTAGCCAGGGAATATTGTGAAATATTTATCTATTTATGAGTGTAAATTATGAGTTTGTCTTATATCAATAAATACTATATAGATGTTTAAAACTACTGCACTATTTTTATAGCACTGAAAATGTGATAAAATAATAATGTATTGTTATTATTATTCCATTTTCATTTATTAATATTATTATTTCATTTATATAATTTATTTTATTATCTCATGACATATATGTTGCTATTCTTATAAACTGTTTTCTAGTTCTTATATTAGGATGTGTATCTTGGATAAAATTAAGTAATTTCTTATTTTCTCATCTCATTATATCATACATTTACTATTGTGAGTTATAATGCAATTTACTATATTTAGGATATGATGTTATTCTAAAACATAGAGTTGATAACGTCCATTCTGCAGTTGACTTCACATGTGATTTTTGATTACATTTTTTCTGTGATATTCTGAAATTCTTTATTGTTGTGTAAATGTTATGGTCTTAATAATGGAGTCATTTGGTAAAAATAATGGGAAACAGTACACAAGCAACACTGACTGACTGAAAGGATTGGTATTAAAGAAAAATGACTGCTAAATTGTGTTGTGAGGCAAACTGTTCAAGTGGAGAAACGTCCTACCCCCTGGAAGGTCCATTATTTCCCTGTAATGCCCATCTTGGAGCAAACTAACATGTTTACAAAATGTAATATTTGATTAAATAATGCACAGTGCAATATTTATTATTTTTTTACTTTTTTTTCTATTAACCTTTTTGGCTTAAAATAGTCCATTTTGACCATTAAATGTCCATAAACTGAATTCCTTTCTAGCTAACTACTGCTGGGTGGATTTTTTAATAATCTGACCTGTTTACATGTTATAGTCTTGCAGCAGTATTCTGCACTCACCTGCTTTTATATAAATGGATAAGGATATATAGTGCTAGCACCTTCAACCTGAACAAGTTCTCAAGCACTGGTAAACATATATGTATATTTTGGTGCTGTATTCACTGTCTTTCTGCCTTTCTCTCAGTGACAGTGGACTCTCCACTGCAGAGGCCACCATCTGTAGTATCTCCCGGTTTTCTTCCTTTTTTATTTCACTCAATCTGCAGGGCTGTTGTGAAAACCTCCATCATTGCTCATGCCTCCTTAATTTTACAATTGTCTCCCTTACTAAGTTATTTCCCTTGTATTGTTTATAACTTACTGTGCTGAAGTTCCCCTCCAACTTCTATCTCAGTGTAGTCTGAGCTGTCAGACAATATGGGGATCATTTGTAATGTACCTAATTGTGGGGGTGGGGTGGCTTTGTGCTTGTGGCTGCATTACTTTTTATTTATTTATTTTAATACTCTTTAGTAATAGCAAATATATCAACATTTGTTTCCTTTTTTTTCTCAGCTATTTGTTGGTTTTGTGTATTCTAGCCTGTTAGATAATGAGGATTGTCTCTTTTTTTGCTAATTTGTCTGAGAGGGGGTAGACTTTGGGGTTGTGATCAGCTTACTGATGTTGTTTTTTTCTGGTATTTTAATAATGGTAATTTGAGCAGTCTTTAGTTGAGGTAAATATGTCATCTCTTTTTTACCTCATGTGTATAGTTGTTTAGTTAATTGCTTGCGAAAAGTATGCTTTTTTACTGTACTCTCCATGGTGACTTGCATTCTGTTGTAGCATGCTCATTCCAGAAAACAAAAACGGACCAGCACTGAGGTAAACTAAGCCCGAAAAGCATCCAAAACAACAATGAACCAAAAAAGCAAAAATGGACCTGCACTGAGGTGAACCAAGCCTGAAAAAGCAACTGAGAATCAGAATGTTTGATGTCAAGGACCTCATTACAAAAATAAATAGGTCCATTTATGAATTACAGTTGATTATATTTCAATTTAATTGTTTAATAGGTTCATAGGTTCATAGGTTCAAACTAGGCTATCTGCCCTGGGGCAATTATAAGCCTAGCCCGATTCTGTATGGCTTACGCCACCCCTTGATTTGAGTATACTGTGCCCTTTTTAAGGTTTAGTTTACTGTGCCTCTGTCTAATAGTGACATGGGAGTAATCCCTGTGACAAACCTACGATCCCCCATCCACTTATCGAGATTCTTCTTGAAGAGATTCAGTGAGGTGCTCTGCCTCACATGAACTGGAATTCTATTCCAGAGCGAAGGGAGCCTCTGGGTTATGAACCTGTCCCTCCAGCAAGTTCTATTTATTTCTGTGCTGAGGTTCAAGTCCCTCGAGCGTGTGGCTCTAAGGGATTTAGATTTACTGAGGTGGAGCATGTCCATTAATTCTGGATTTGACATAGCTTTGTATGTCAGGTATAGATCGCCTCTAAGTAGGCGGTATGCAACTGAGTAGAGCTGGAGTTTTTTTTAACCAAGCAGCATATGGCATCTGTTTGAGACCCTTGATCCTCTTGGTGAGATACTTTTGGGGTCTTTCTAATTGCTGCAGGTGTCAGGTAAGGTACATCCCAAAAGGGGCATTGTATTCTATGATGGGCCTGATGAGGGATGAATAAAGGGGCATGATTACCTCTCTTGATCTAGATGTGAAACCCTTCGTGATGAGGTGGGCTATGTAGAAGGTCTTTCTAACCACTTTGGCAATGTGGTTTTCAAAGGAGAGATTGCTATCAACTTGGGTCCCCAGGTCCCTAATAACTTTCTCTGTACTTAATGGGTTTCTGCCTATGTGGTAATTTGTGGGCACATTGTTTTGCCAAAGGGTATGACTATACATTTTTTGGCATTTAGCTTTAAACCATGGCGCTGGCACCAGTTATCTGTCTCTGTGAGACCTTTTTGAAGGATGTTTGTGTCAGCTGGAGAGTTGATTATGGCGCCCAGTTTGCAGTCGTCTGCGAACTTGGTGAGCCATAGTCCTCCCACGTTTGCCTGTACCTCGGAAAAGTATATACCGAACAAGAGTGATCCCAGGACAGAACCCTGTGGGACGCCACTTGTGACCGGTTTCGAGTCTGACATGGCTCCAGCAACTCTCACTCTGTGGGTTCTGTCTTTGAGCCAGTTTGCGACCCATCTTGTGACATAGGGGTTTATATTTAAGCTGGATAGCTTATCTATGATGCCCGAGTGCGGTATTGTGTCAAATGCCTTTGCAAGGTCCAGATAGGCTGTGTGGACTACCTTCCCTTCATCTATGGCTTTGGTGACTGTTTCAAAGAAGTCAACCAGGTTCAAAGGTTGACTTTGGTTGGTTGGGTGGGTGGACTAATGGTTAAGGTGTTTGCCTTACAAACACAAAGTGCAGGGTTTGAGTCTCACAAGGGATAATTGGCTAGGCTTAAATGGCTTGCAAGGACAGTTAGCTTAGTACTAACTTATTATGAACCTATCTATAACTGGGGTGGGAGGATGGCAAAATGGTTAAGGTGTTTACCTTGCAGACACAAGGTGCAGGGTTTGATTCTCACATGGGGTACTTAGCTAGGCTTAAAATGGCCCACAAGGGCAAATAGCCTAGTACTAATCTATGAACCTATGAACCTATGAAAAGGCAGGATCTGCCCTTGACAAAGCCGAACTGGGTAGGATCTAGTGTCTGTAGGTCCCCAATGTCTTTGTTTATGAGCTCCATGATGATCCTCTCCATAGCCTTGCAGACTAAGCTAGTCAGGCTTATGGGGCGATAGTTTCCAGGGTCCATAGAGGCTCCACCTTTGTGGAGTGGGACCACTGTTGCTGTACGCCATTCTGTGGGCACATATCCTGTAGTGAGGCTGAGATTGTATAGCTGTTTTATTTGAGGGATTAGTTCCTCTTGTAGTTCATGTAGGACACAACCTGGGACACCATCTGGTCCCATGGAAGCAGTGTTTTTTGCTTTGGAGAGGGCAGCCTTCACCTGAGCATCTGAGATGTTTGGGAGGCAGCCCTCTGCCGGGATAGATACTTGCCGGGATAAATATTTTTTTAATGTTCCTTGCCCTGTAATTCATATACTATATGGTTTACCAAAGATACATAAAAATCTAACCCATCCCCCTATGAGACCTATTGTGTCTGGTAGGGGGTAGATGACTGAACCAATATCATTATATCTACAAAGTCTGCTTAGTAAATGCCTTGATAGGGTGAATAGTTATATATGTGGTATGGGTGATTTTTTTTTACTAAATTGTTTGAATGGCAAGTGCATAGAGTGGCCAGTCCCTTCAGATTTGCTTCACTTGACATTAATTCTCTCTTAACTGTTATTCCCAATGATTTTGGTGTTGATGCCATTTGTAGCTTTTACTTGAAAATACTGACATGCATGGGAGGGAGATTAAGATTGTATATGAACTTTTGGACTTAGTTTTGAATAATATTGTATTTATGTTTGATGAACAGATATATTTCCAGACTTTAGGTGTGGCAATGCCAACACATATGCTAATATTATATTACATCAGTGGGAGAAGGAATTCATCTATAATGCACCTGATATTTATAGATCTAAGGTGACATTCTACAAACGTTTTGTTGACGTTTTTTTTTTTTTTTTATTTGGGAGGTCAACATATGGAACTAGTTGAATTTGTGAAGTATTTGGATAACACCACCAGTTTCCTGAAATTTAAGCTTAACTCATCTGATAGTAAATTATGTTTCCTAGATGTGAAATTAACCAAATTAGGAGAATACTATTAATACTAGCATTTATAAAAAAAGTAGTGCAACCTAATAAGTATGTCCCTAAGTCTAGCATGCATGCTCCCCACATATTTAAAGGGATAGTAAAAATCCAACTCCTATGAGCGAGTAGGCTAAACATTGATGATACCTGGTGCTGTCAGCAAACAAATGAAATAATAGATGAATTTTTGGAGAGGGGCTATGATAGGCACATCCTAAATGGTATTAGGAATGACTTTATGAGTGAGAGAGACTATTCTTCTAGACCATACTTTAAAGTTAGTCTACTTAATAACATTGATAGAAATGTTTCAGATAGGGAGAATGCCTTGTGCTATATTACTACATATACTAGATGCACTACTCAAGTATAAGAGATAATTGCTAAAAACTGAGGCATTCTCAAATCTATGCCTGAACTTAAAGGTATTATAGGTAACAAACCCTTATTTTCTTATAAGAACTGTCCTAATTTGAAAAGGAGATTGTGCTATAAGGACACATCAACTATGATAAAGAATTGTGTATCTAATAGGATAGGGATTCTTGCCTGCTCTAATTGTGTTGCATCTAAATATATCCTAAATGAAGATACTTTTGTGCATCCAAGAACAAATAGGAAATTTTATTTCCACTGTTTTGTTACTTGTAACACATCCAATATTATTTATTTGGCTATATGTATTGTGTCCATCATTCTATATAGGTAAATGTTGACGTAAATTAAAGGACTGTGTTATTGAACATTTATTCAGAGATAGGAAGGAAGATCAGCATGAATGCATTAGCAAAGCATATAATGGATATGGGTGATTCCCATGTTTTCAGGTTTAGGGTCATGCAGATTATATATGAGAATCTGAGAGGTGGTGACATGAATAATAAACCTGAAGTCTGTGAATTTCAATGGATTTTATGAATGCAGTCTGATTTAGAACAGGGTCTGAATACTAATGTTAGCATCAGACCCATTTTAAAAATGAACCAGGCTTGTCTTCATTAAATAGTATTTTATGTGCATGTATATATATTTTTAAATTCTTGTATTATATCATGACAGACATATTTTTTCTGTGCTTTTAAATATCATAGGGCTGTGCCACAAGTTAGCATTGGTGGGATTTTAATTTAATGCATTGATAAAGGGTTCCTATACCCGAAAGCTTTGCTGGTTTCTATGTTTTTATTTTACGTGTTGGTTGATGTGTTTTTAATAAATATTGACATTTCTGGGGTTTCCAAAGCCAGTATTTGTTGTTTTTTGTAGAATGTTCATTCCCCAGTAGCATTAGTTTCATGAAGTTTTCCATTGACTAAGTAAAAAAAAAATACAGAATAAAATGAAAAAGATATATGAATTGTCATCTACTGTAGATTAAGCAAATACTTTTCATGAGTGGCTTTGCCATGATTCATATAAATCACTCCCTAATTCTACAGTACAAGATATTTAACTCATATAACATTAGATTCCCTACATATGTACATGGTTAAATGGAAACACAGCATGGTTTCAGACCCCACCACAGCACAACTACCACCCCTTTTCACTTCGCCAACACTATAAACCAGCATAGGAACAATGGTAACTTAGTGTCAACTGTGTTCCTAGACTTATCCAAAGCATTCAACACTGTATCACACCAACATCTACTCTCAGAACTCTCTTCTACAGGTCTGTTTCAATCCTTCCTTAAATGGTTCCTTAGTTATCTATCCGGAAGGCAACATGCACTCGAATGGCAACAGGACTTTTCTTCATCTCTTTCAGTTACCATAGGTGTCCCTTGGGGATCTATACCAGGACACCTTCTTTTTAATATTTTTATAAATAAGCTTCAGACTACCATACACCAAGCAAATATAGTACAATATACAGGTGATTCAATTTTAATATGTACAGCCCCACAATATCCAAGCTACAAGATATCACTCAAATTTCTTTCTCTTCAGTTGAAACCTGGCTGAAAAATTCAAACCTGCTCCTTAATCTCAGTAAAACAAAACTGATGTTCCTTATCCAAAACATTCTCTCCATCAAAAACAATCTTTCTTGGTTACATCTGCAAATAATACTAAAGTTGAGTTAGTACCACAGACTATATTACTTGGGATTGTAATAGAGGAAAATCTTAAATTTGACCAACGTATTCTTCAAACAATTAAAAAATCCACCTGAAACTTTAGAGCAAAAAGTGCATTACAGGCACAGCAAGAAAACCCCTAGCCTCATCCTTTTTGCTTCCTATCCTTTTATATGCCTCACCGAGCCTTACAAGCCAGAGTGCTACACTAAAATCTAAAATAGTCTGTTTCAACAAAATAAATTTGCTACCAACACTGCACACCAAACTCACCACTGTTAAGCCTTAAAACAGCTAAAATGGCAAAAGCTTAACAACTACATAATATGCTCTCAGCTAGTTGTTTCACAGAAACTGATATAGTATCCTGAACAATGCCCTGCATTAAAAACACCCACAGGGGACCTCTGTTCAGGTGATGCATTTCTACTAAGCACTTTGAAAGCAAATAATTCATCAGGGGGCTCACTATACTCCTGTTACATCTGCAAACTCTAGAGCAACATCCCTACACAAGTAAAAATGACTAACACACTCCCAAACTATCAAATCCAGCTCAAACCATATCTTACCCAATCCTGATTATGCTCATATCATCACCTGGTTGAGACCTCTAGTTAAAACACAAACTTCAACATCACAGCCCTAACAACTTTCTGTCCTGCACTTGAACCAATACGTTCCTTTTCACCTCCCCTTAAACACTTCTCATTTTTCTCTTTTTCCTAACTGCCCTTATCCACTGCTCTGCCCCTTGCATACATCCTCTGTATACCTAAGTTGCAAACCTTCAAGATACACCAGCTTGGAACAGGCAGCCTAAATAGAACTAATCTTGCACCACACTCTCTCAGTCATATTAAATTACTGCTATCCTCCTGTTCTCCTGTACAATACTAATATCTCCCTTCCCCTCCTACATAATTTTATAACTAACACTTCAATATCTTTTGAACTCTTTACTTTTTTAATTTCTTTACAAATCTCTACAATACTAAAATCTCCCTTCCAACATAATTTTATAACTTACTTCATTAAATATACTTAACTCCTTGCAAACCTTTCTTTACTGAAATGGAATAATACTAAACCTCTCTATATGTTTTCCCTTCTGCAGTATCAATCAATTTACTTCCTGCAAGATTTTAGAGCTAGAAGAATTGTATAAACTTACAACTGTTGATGTAAATGCTTTACTGTATATATCTGTCTTGTATTTATGTTTGTTATTTCACAAGAAATATATGATTAGTGATCAGCAGTATGGTTTCATGCCGGGAAGGAGCACTACAGATGCGATATTTGCTCTGAGAATATTGATGGAGACGTACAGAGAATGTCAGAATGAGTTGTATTGTGTTTTTGTAGACTTGGAGAAAGCATATGACAAGGTGCCTAGAGAGGAGTTGTGGTATTGTATGAGGAAGTCAGGAGTGTCAGAGAAGTATGTAAGAGTGGTACAGGATATGTACGAGGGTAGTGTGACAGCGGTGAGGGCTGCGGTGGGAGTGACGGATGTGTTTAAGGAGAAGGTGGGTTTACATCAAGGATCAGTTCTGAGCCCTTTCTTATTTGCAATGATGATGGACAGGTTGACAGACGAGATCAGACAGGAGTCCCCGTGGACTATGATGTTTGCAGATGACATTGTGATCTGTAGTGAGAGTAGGGAACAGGTGGAGGAGACCCTGGAGAGATGGAGATATGCTCTAGAGAGAAGAGGAATGAAGGTCAGCAGGACTAAGACAGAATATATGTGTGTGAATGAGAGGGAGGATAGAGGAATGGTGAGGATGCAAGGAGTAGAGATGGTGAAGGTGGATGAGTTTAAATACTTGGGGTCAATAGTTCAGAGTAACGGTGAGTGTGGAAGAGAGGTGAAGAAGAGAGTACGGGCAGGATGGAGTGGGTGAAGAAGAGTGTCAGGAGTGATTTGTGACAGACGAGTACCTGTAAGAGTGAAAGGGAAGGTCTACAAGAGGGTAGTGAGACCAGCTATGTTATATGGGTTAGAGACAGTGGCATTGACAAAAAGGCAGGAGTTTGAGCTGGATGTGGCAGAATTAAAGATGTTAAGATTTGCACTGGGTGTGACGAGGGTGGACAGGATTAGGAGTATATTAGAGGGTCAGCCCAGGTTGGAAGGTTTGGAGACAAAGCCAGAGAGGCAAGATTACGTTGGTTTGGACATGTGCTGAGGAGGGATGCAGAGTATATTGGGAAAAAGATGCTAAGGATGAAGCTACCAGGTAACAGGATAAGAGGAAGGCCTAAGATAAGGTTTATGGATGTAGTGAGAGAGGACATGCAGGTGGTTGGTATGACAGAGCAAGATGCAGAGGACAAGAAGAAATGGAAACAGGTGATCTGCTGTGGTGACCCCTAACGGGAACAGCCGAAAGAAGATGATAATAATGATTTCATAAGAAATATAACAGTTGTTTTTCTGATAGCTGTCTGAAATTCACTTGTTAATATAAATGTATTGTGACAGAGCTTTTCTCTCTGGGCCTTGGCCGAAAATCAGCTCTGCCCACTTGGACTTCATGGTCTAACAAAGACAAATAAATAAATAAATGAAGCCAACAGTTAAAGGTGGACTTCTCACAAATGTGAAAAAAAAAATTAGAAATCTAGAAACAAGCAAAAAAAATAAATAAATAACAACAAAACCAAAAGTATCTGCAGGATAAGAAGGCCACATGCACTTCTACCTGCTTATTTAATTATTTTCACTTGAACTTGCAAGGTTTCACATCATTGGTAAAAAAGACATGCCCTTTTCCTGATGATGTATGGTTCAGCACTGAGGCAAAATTATGACAAGCAGATTTATTTTTCACACCTTTAAAAGTCAACCACCTCATCAGTAACTTTGCAGTTAGAGCCTATATGTAGTTTGCTGCTTTACACACAGATAAACACAGACACACACACACACACACACACACACACACACACACACACACACACACACACACACACACACAAAAATATGTGAGTGTGCACATGTGCATTGTATATATTTCATCAATACACCATGTCTGAGTATATCTGATGTGGTTTTATCATGTGTGTGAAGCAGGAGCTACCAAACAAGTCAACATTACCCATAACCAAACAC